>NC_084820.1:31538095-31838095 GCF_958449725.1 Rosa rugosa
TGAATATTTGATTGGAAAACCATTTTAGTTGGTTTAAAGTCTAGTACAGTTAGAGCTTGTTCGTGTCGGAATTTGGACAGGGTAATGTCTATGACTTTTTAAACCTTGTACACGTAAGATGCATTGAAAAGTCAAAGTATCCACGAGGGATTCTGACTTTTCAACGACAACAAAATAATAAATGTCGAACGAAAATATTCAATCTTACATTACAACTAAATAAATCTCAGCCTCAACTCTTAACCTTCGTTACTCGAATGCCATGGGTCTTAGAACTGGAAGGTCAATCATATAGCTCGATCATCACCCAAGCCTGCAATGTCATGATCGACCAGCGCTGCTCAGCTGGGCTGCCAGAGCCTCCCTCAACATGAGATTGCTCACCAACCACAAGGGCTTGATTTACTCAAATCTAGGAGCAAATCTCACCTAATTGGACAAATGTCACAATCCCATGACCAGCATGGCCATAAACGTGGGTTGAAGATGATGTGATTAGAGGAGACCACAAAATGGTGACATCTGTCACCCACTCTGCCACCCACTCGACCAAACCCATGCTGCTGGCATGTCAAAAGAAAGGAGCTGACACCCTTATTTTCGGGGCCAAGCCCATACTCCAACAGTGTACCTCAACCACCTCCAAGCCCTATAAAAAGAAGGACTCTTCCTTCATTCGGGGTGGCTTGATCACTTGAGGAGATCTCAAAAAAAACTTCCCCTCCTTCTCACTTTCTGATTGGATCATCAGAGCCTGATAGGCCAGCACTATGTTGAATCGATCAGTCAACCCTATGGAGAGAAGATAAACCCCACATCCAAGATCCTACCCCTCTACCCCACCTCGGATTTCAACGGAACCCTGTTGACTTGATACAAACGAAATTTTGCATCAACAAAATGGCGCCGCCCGAAACTTGGGACTTGGGGGCCTAGGCGATGACATGTCTTCATTAGGAGAGACCAAGGGTCTGGGCACAATTGGCCCCTTTATGGCTTGACGTTGCTGGAGAATCCTTGCTCGAAGTCCAGGATCATTCTTGTCAAGTGTCATACCTGCATTCAAAAAATAAATAATAAAATAAAGGTATGGTGTATAATCAGAGACCAAGAGTCATTAAACAAGGGATTTACTTCTGGATGGAGCTGCTATCCCAAGCCTCGCCAATCTTGCTTCTGTGACAATCGTCTTGAAACGTCGCTCCTCTCTCGGAAGATCAAGCAAAGTTTTGAATCTCTCCTTCACAACTCTAGAGAGAGAATCCAATTTTCGCCACTTCCCTGCAAGATCAAATAATTGAATGCTGGGGGCTGGAACTCCACCACTAGAAGTGAACGCCCGGCCCTTAACATAAAACCATTTATTCCTCCAAGTTTTAACCCCGGATGGAAGCTCAAGTACAATGGCAGGACGTTGGGGAACAATACAATAAAAACCCTCAATAGGATCCTTGGTCGCTGATATGTTCTTCTTAAGCCGCAAATGGTGACGAAGAACTTCAACTGGTGGGTCACAACCAAATTTATCTTTCCACAAAGCTATCAAAGCAATAATCACTCTATAGCCATTAGGATTAATTTGAGCTGGAGCAACGCCAAGCTCACTCACCCAACCATGCACGGAGGGCTGGAACGGTATCCTAATACCTATTTCTAGCATGGCTGGGTATAGAGTAACAAACCCATCCGGAGGACTACTAGGCAACTCATCATCCTCAATCAATCTTAGCTCTACGGAGTCAGGTATTTGATAGTTCCACCTCAGTTCTCTTAGAGCGTCAACACTAGTGTCGGTCATCTCTTGGTCAGCTGTCCACGGAGAACGAGCAGCCCTATATGCCAACAGTCGTTTCCTAGCCTCTGTTTGCATTTTTCTACTCAACTTCGACCCACCATAATAACTCTCCGCCTCACTATTGCTACATAATCGCCCAGATGACGTGCCAACCGAAGTCACACGACCACCGCCTCTCCCACTCAACATTCGGAGTCCCCCTTTGAAGGAGGAACCACTAGACTCCGAACATGTAGTAGAGGAACCCCGACCGCCAGACTCTAATTCCTGACCCATGAACTCCTTCCCTAACCTATGCACACCCAAGTTTTCAGACGATCCAGTAGACGTCCCCCCCTCATCAGAACTAGATATTGATCCCTGAGAAGATCTGTCGGAGTCACTAGACGACGAGGATTCATTACTAAAGTTGTCGTCTCCACTTCTGGAATCCTCCATAAAATTGTAAGTCTTCGGGTTCCCTTTCCTAAAAAAAAGAAGAAGGGGAAGGCATTAAGGAAGAATATTCCTGAAATTTAAGCGGTTTACTACGCCTTCTCTATCCCGCCCTAAAAACCCCAAACATGTATCACCAACATAAACCCACAACCAACAGCTAAGTTTTAAAACGTTCCTATCTCCAACTCACCAAAAGAAACCAACTGTCAAGCTTTTGTCTAAGGGTTCAAGCTTCAAGCTTTCAAAACAAGTTTTACATCGATAAGACTTTCACATATCCACAAATCCAAAGCAAAACAAGGAAATAAGAAAATGAAACAGAAACTAATACCTTGAAAAGCTTGGGAACCGTAGGAATTCCAGCAAAGAGGAGAATGATATCGACCTCTCTGGTATGATACCAACACTTTCTATTCTTTCTTCTCCTAAAGATAACCACACCAGAGTCCTTCGTCCTTCTCAAAGAACAAGAAGAAAAGTGCTTTGATTCAAAAGAGAAGGCGAGAGGTGAGAAAGAGAGAATCAGCAAATAAAGTCTCAGAAAACGTAAACATGCAGGCCTATTCCATAATTAAGGCCTAGGCTAGTCAGAAGGTTGGAATCCTGGCCTTTAATTCCTATCAACACCCAGCATTAGATTGCGACAAGTGGCGATATCAACCTCTCCACTCAACCCACCATTTCGGCTGCCCAAACTAGTCTTATCAATCACATAAAAAGCATCTTTTCAAAATATACAATTATATATATATATACACAAATGAGTCTACATTTAAAATTTTGTTCTCTCAAAAAGCAATCTGACTGACCGTACATATCCAACCCCACTTTCAAACAACATACATGCATATTTACATTTATGCTTACATACTCCTGGCCCCACCCCAAGCCTATGACACGTTATGATCATATGATGAAGCAAAGTAACCATATATGTCTGAGCATTGGGTATTCACATGCCATATATGTATGGTTCACTATTTTATAGGGATCCGGCTTCTCTGCTAGAAAAAGCAATGCTAGGATCTGCTTGGATAATTATGTGAGGCCGCCACGTCAGCCCAACTCAATCCAATGGCTGTCAAACTGACAGCAAATATGGATAAGCAAAAAGCCATCAGCACCTCTCTCCCACCATCCAAGCTCCTCAGCCAAAGTGGCTCATCAGTCTAAGCCAGCTTCACAAGCTCATCCATGGCGGCAAATCAAACTAATGGGTGCCGATTACTGTTGTCGTTGACGGAGTTCAGATGAAGGCCTGATGGTGATGCAGCGCTGAGTTAAGAAAACGGAGATCTGCCTGGCGGGTCTGGATAAAAATGGCTCTCTCTCTCTCTCTCTCACTGGCCTTGGATTCAAACGAAGCCATTTTGCCAAGTGTGATCCGATTTCAGAGCACCGCCAAAGGGTAAATTTTTTGTCTTTGTTAGTAGAATCAGCTCTAATTAGGGGTTGTGTTTCTCATTTGACGGAAGACCGGGCATTGCTCCTAGGCGTTCTTGATCAATATCAAAGCATAACGAAGCCCCAGTTGGACTGATCCAGTGTATTGCAGCATTCCAAAGCACCCCATTGTCAAACACCATGTCGAAATGGGCAGCGAAAGGAGACCCGGAAAGCCTCCAAGCCCGAGTCGCAGATGAGTAAATCTCAACTTGGTAGCTATTGAATGAGGAAGAACACATTCGAATGCAGGCAACTTGGTAGTGAGGTGACTTGGTGGGATTAAAAACTAAATAAACACCGGAAACAGTTCTGGATTCCGACCCGGATACATAATCCGCTTCAGCACAAAACTGAGGAAGAACTGAGAATTTCTTTGTTGAAGGATTGCAAATGTAATAGCTGCAGGTTTTACCCAGTTTGTAAAGGCTGCGGCACAAGAGCAAGCCATGGCTGGACTGAAGGATTTTGATACCTGCCGAGTCATGAACGAAGCTGAGGGAAGTGAGGGCTGGTCGGAGTCGTTGCTTCCAAGTAGTGATATGTGGTGGATGAGCTTGATGGCTTTTTTCTTTATCCATATTTGCTGTCAGTTTGACAGCCATTGGATTGAGTTGGGCTGACGTGGCAGCCTCACATAATTATCCAAGCAGATCCTAGCATTGCTTTTTCTAGCAGAGAAGCCGGATCCATTTTATAGATGTGAACGTGTGACTATTTAAAAGATGTGAACGTGTGAACATGCCATCTATGTATGGTTCACTATTTTTCCTGAAACAATCTCACCATTTAGACATACTTAGATATATGTAACTAAGTATATATCATCTCAGATTATTTCAATATATATATATATATATATATATATATATATATATATATATATCCTTTCGTTAAAAATAATAATAATAATTAAATTAAAAATCATTATTATTATGGAATTATGTCCACTTAGCATATAAAGTATTATAATTTTAGAAGAATTTTCGCCCTGCAAAAATTAAGAGTTTGCAAAGCCACCCAAAAGAGCAAACCAAATCCCGTAAGGATTGATAAAGTTCCCCGCCCAACATAAGAGGCGGTTGGCCGTGGCACTGGGGGCTTGTTCGTGTCGGAATTTGGACAGGGTAATGTCTATGACTTTTCAAACCTTGTACACGTAAGATGCGTTGAAAAGTCAAAGTATCCACGAGGGATTCTGACTTTTCAACGACAACAAAATAATAAATGTCGAACGAAAATATTCAATCTTACATTACAACTAAATAAATCTCAGCCTCAACTCTTAACCTTCGTTACTCGAATGCCATGGGTCTTAGAACTGGAAGGTCAATCATATAGCTCGATCATCACCCAAGCCTGCAATGTCATGATCGACCAGCGCTGCTCAGCTGGGCTGCCAGAGCCTCCCTCAACATGCGATTGCTCACCAACCACAAGGGCTTGATTTACTCAAATCTAGGAGCAAATCTCACCTAATTGGACAAATGTCACAATCCCATGACCAGCATGGCCATAAACGTGGGTTGAAGATAATGTGATTAGAGGAGACCACTGTAATAACCTCATTTTCCATTTACCTTAATTATTGAATTTTCTGGTTTTGGCACTAGAGTAGTGATGATTTCGTTTTAAAAAAAAAAGAAAAGAAATCTGTGAGGCGTGTTGAGCAACAGTGAAGCAGTGCTTCTGCTTTACTTCTTTTGTATATTGAATGAGAATTGGTGGAAGGCGGTAGGCAGCACAGTGCTTCTGCTTTAGTTCTTTTGTAGTATTGTATGCGATTGTTGGAAGGTGGTAAGCAAGCACAGAAGAGAAACAAAAAAGAGGAAAAGAAATTCCACTCTCTCCCGTTCTCACGTCCGAAAACAACCCAAAGAACAGAGCAAATTTCTCCAAGATTTTTCTCGCTCCACAGGCCATCGATCGACCCCAGACCACGTCCCACGCCTTCGCCTCCTCCTTGCGCAGCTGCCAGTGGTAGCCTTTGGCTGTCTCTTGAGCCGTACACGGCGGTGGAGCACGAGGCCGGTTTACCCCCGTTTTGATTTCAAGCTTGATATCTCAAGCTACCAGTCACCACTCCTCACCAAACTCCATCCACAAGCTCGCCTCAACGTCCTGAAGCTCCCAGAAGTGGCCTTGCACGGCGGCGCTACTCGTGGTGGCGGCTGGAAGCCAGACCCGATCAAATCGAAAACCGAAGCTTCGAGCAATATATCTCGCGCTACAGGACGTTGTTTTGAGTGTTTCTTGAACTGGTGAACTCAGAGTGAGGATCTGAACAACTTTCCAGAAGGTATCGAGGCCTGAAGTTGCAGTTTTTACGTCGAACTAGGAGCTCGCCGGTTTCTGGGTTTTTCCGGCCAACCGACTGGTTTGAGGTAATTTCTATTCCTTCCGGTCATTTTCAGACTTCGTGCTAGTTATGAAAGTTGTCAAGCATGATGAGAGGAAGAAGAGCAGCCCCGCCCCGACACCATTGGTGGTGGTCGGCGGCGGCTCTGCCACTAACTCCGGCGGCCCTTTCCGGCCACCTCCGGGGATCAAAAATATGGTTTCTGTACATTTTCAGATTCTATATTTCAATACGATCATTTTGATATATTATACACAATTTTTGGATATCATATGATTTAGTTATGAATTTTACGATTTCGATCGATTTCGATCGTTCGATTTGTGATATGTGAAGATCGGACCGTCCGATGGACTTGTAGTTTTGATATGTGATCTTATGACTGTCCCAGTGGCTTTGTGTGGTCATGGGCGAAGATCCGACCGTTGGATCTTCGTATAATTGCTAAACAGTGATTAGGGAGGCGATTCGTGAGAATCCGTCCGTTGGATTTTCGTATTAATTAGCGGAGATGTTGGTAAGGACGATTCAGGAAGATCTGACCGTTGGATCTTCGTGATGATTTTTGGAGGATGATCCTAAAGGCGATCTGTGAGGATCCGACCGTTGGATCATCGTTTAATTTCGATCCGACCGTTGGATTGTCGTTGATTATGTTTTTGAGTTATTGGCTAAGTTAAGGTCATGTCTGATTAGGTGATCGACGGTTTGATTTGGCGGACGATTCGTGAAAGTGTATTTTGAGCTGTTAAGAAGACGCAGCGGGAATTTAGAGGTGAGTAAACCTCACGTGGTTCATATTACGAACCGAATAAATTTAATTACCTTATTTTGTCGTAATTGCGTGAAAATATTTATGAAATAAATATTTGTTTTAAAATCATATGGACTTGATCAACTACGGTCCATGGGTAAGTAAAATGATTTTTACTATACAAATGAATTTCTCGGTTTATTGCATGTGAACTATAGTTGGTATTAGTGATTATCCCTGAGCGGATAATTACGTATATATATATTTACGTGATTATATGTGAATGGTGTGACATTGAAGAGTGTGGAATTGGGATGATTAAATTATCATGAATTGACATGTAACTTACCATATTTATATGTGATGAACATGATTGATGAGTTCTTGTTAATATTCATGATTTACATTGGAGGATGTATAGAGTTAGAGAATGTAGGATTCTGAGGATGAGGTGTCCGAAGTTCGACGGTTAAGGATAACCGGAGTGTTTGTGTACTGAGGACGGGGATGTCCAAGGTGCGACGGTTTATTATTAACCGAAGTTGTGTGCTGAGGACGGGGATGTCCAAAGCGCGACGGTTTATTATTAACCGAAGTATATGGTGCTGAGGACGGGGATGTCCAAAGCGCGACGGTTATAGTGTTAACCGAAGTATTTTTGCCGTTGCTTGACCCTAGGCCAAGGTGTCAGAGGTAACGAGGCAGTTAGAGCTCTAACGTGTTATGGGATGGGACCAAAGTGGTGATAGTGTTGTGAGATAGGACCAAAAATGGTGATAGTGTTGTGTGATAAGACCAAAGTGGTGATATTGAATGGGTTTGACGTTTGCGTCGTGGATGTTGAGATTGTTGGTTGTGTTGTTGAGTTATAAGAATTGTAATTTAAAATCAACAGTTCTTTCTTGTTTACTCATACTGGCTGTAAAAAGCTTACCGGGTTTTGTGTTGTTGCAACTCCCGGTACACTATTCAAATTGTGTAGCGGGAAATCCTACAGGTCAGGAGAACCAGGACGGTGATCGGGCTGCTTAGAGTAGTGTTATGTGAATTACAGCATTATATTGTGAGGTTTGTTATGCTCATTTAGAGCTTTGCAATTTTACTTTGTAAGAGTGAATTGTAATAATTAACTCGAGGTTTTCGAGTTTTTGTGTTGAGTGGCGAGTGGTGTGTTTGTGAGAAAAAAATTCAGAACGTATTTGTATTAATTGTTTATTCATGTTTCGGATTTGAATTGGTTATTCAAAATTCGGGGTGTGACAGTTTGGTATCAGAGCGTAAGGTGCATATTTGGTGATGTGTCAATACTTTCCGAGTGATGGCCCGTCTGCAGCGGATCCCCATCCTGTGCTCTTCGGTATTGGCTAAGTCATTGGGTATGTGTGAGTGTTAGGAGTCGTTTAGGCCGCTAAGTAGTCTTAGGAACGTGAATACTTTTCTTGTAGTATCGACTTGGTTAATATGGACTAGTATTGACTTATACTATGTTGAGTGTTATACATGTATTAACCAAACATACTATGCTTCCTAGGTAATGGAAATCCCGAGGGGTGGGCCTAGACGTCGTGGTGGGGGTGTAAGAGAAGGTAGAACTGGTGATAGGGACAGGTTCCGTCCCATAGAGGAGCTTTATGATGATGATGTAGAGTCTTCTATCGGTGTACAACCTACTCCGCCCATGGGTGAAATGGCTGACCCTGGTCGTCTGTTGAGATTGGCTAGAGACATTAATCATCTGGGAGCAGCCAAGTTTCATGGAAGCATGGATTACATGGTGGCTGATCAATGGGTCGAGGATATGGAGAATTATTTTGAGATGATGGACTGTAATGAGATCGAAAAGAGGAAGTTAGCCACTTTCATGCTAAAGGGTGAGGCTAGGGTGTGGTGGAATTGTATGCAAAAGACCATTGATGTGACCACCCTGACTTGGGATGGTTTTGTGAGACTATTCCGAGAGAAGTACTTTCCAGCTTCAGTGAGAGAAAAATTGGAACGGGAGTTCCTCTCACTAACACAAGGGAAGATGACGGTGACAGAGTATGAGGCAGAGTTCTCTAGGCTATATAGGTTTGTGAAATCAATGGATGCTGAGGATTTGGCCAAGAAGTTTCAGCGGGGGTTGAATGCTTCCATTGAGCGTGATGTGGCCATTTTGGAACTGAAGGTCATGAAGGAAATTCTAGCAAAGGCTCTGATCATTGAGCAACAGAACTTGATTCATAAGGAGAAGGAAACAGCTGAGAGGGATTTTCAGGGAAAGGGAAAGGCAGTGGCAGGTAACAGTAGATCCAGAGACTTTAGGGGTGGATACTGGAAGAGACAAAAGACTCAGTTCCACCATCAGGCCCCAGCTAGAGTAGCAGCAGCTCCTCTTCCTCCTATTCGGGCCGTACCTGTCAGACAAGTTGCAGCTGCAGCGCCTGTGAGATGTTATAACTGCGATGAGTTGGGTCATCTCTCTAGGGCTTGCACTAAACCGAGGGCTAAGGGATGCTTTCGTTGCGGACAGACTGGACACCTTGCCAAGGACTGTACTCGACCCCGTGTTGGAGGACAGGGTAATCAGCAAAGGCTCTTACCTCCAGTACCAGCTAGAGTCTTTGCAATCGGTCAGAGAGGCACTGGGGTGGAAGGTACTTTATCTGTTTATAACTATCTTGCTAGAGTATTGTTTGATACGGGAGCCTCCCACTCTTTCATATCTAGTTCAGTAGTGGATGTGTTGGGATTGATTGTCATGCCTCTTACTAGATCATTATGTGTTACATCACCTCTGGGTGTGTCTCTTGAGCTGGATATGTTTTGTGATGATTGCCCTATTGGGATAGGTGGTAGAGAGTTCTCTGCATCATTGATTGTGATTCCGGATCACACATATGATGTGATTTTGGGTATGGATTGGTTGAGCCCGAACCATGCATTGATTGATTGCTTTAGGATGATTGTGTCCTTCCGTATTCCTGGACAACCAGTGTTTCATTACCGTTGTCTGAGGTCCGACGTTGCCATGAGGGCAGGGATTTTGGCTCATATTGAGTCAGGGAGTAGTATTTCTGAGATTACAGGGATTCCTGTGGTTTCAGAATATGCTGATGTGTTTAAGGAGATACCAGGGTTGCCTCCAAAAAGGGTAATGGACTTCTCCATTGATGTGATACCAGGTACTGCCCCTGTATCGAAAGCACCCTATCGGATGGCTCCAGCTGAACTTCAGGAGTTGAAAGTTCAGATTGATGGATTACTGGCTCAGGGGTTCATACAGGCTAGTGTATCTCCTTGGGGTGCACCAGTGCTGTTTGTGAAGAAGAAGGATAATTCACTTCGATTATGTGTGGATTATCGACAGCTGAACAAGGTGACCATCAAGAACAGGTACCCTTTACCTAGGATTGATGACTTGTTCGATCAGCTTAGAGAGGCTACTGTGTTCTCAAAGATTGATTTGAGATCTGGATATCACCAGTTAAGGGTGAAGGATGAGGATGTTCCGAAAACGGCGTTCAGGACCAGGTATGGACATTTTGAGTTCCTTGTCATGCCTTTTGGCCTAACTAATGCACCAGCAGCATTCATGGACTTAATGAACCGTACGTTCAGTCCTTATTTGGATCAATTTGTTGTGGTGTTCGTGGACGACATCTTGATTTATTCAAGGTCGTCTAATGAGCATGAGGAGCATTTGCGGATTGTACTACAGACGCTGAGAGAGAAGAAATTGTTTGCCAAGTTGGAGAAGTGCGACTTTTGGCAGAAGGAAGTCAAGTTCCTTGGTCACGTAGTTTCGAAGGATGGAGTTTCGGTAGATCCTTCGAAGGTGGAAGCGGTGATGAGTTGGAGTCGCCCTACCACCGTTACGGAAATTCGTAGCTTCCTTGGATTGGCAGGGTATTACAGGCGATTCATTAAGGGGTTTTCTGGTATTGCTTCAGCTTTGACCAAATTGACAAGGAAGGACGCTCAGTTTTTATGGACGGATGAATGTGAGAAGGCTTTCAACGAGCTGAAGACCAGGTTGACTACAGCACCAGTGTTGACTATTCCTACTAGCGGTGGTGGTTTAGTTATCTACAGTGATGCATCTCATCAGGGTTTGGGGTGTGTGTTGATGCAGAATGGTTGTGTTGTTGCTTATGGCTCTAGACAACTGAAGGTTCATGAGCGGAATTACCCCACTCATGATCTAGAGCTAGCTGCAGTGGTGTTTGCCTTGAAGATTTGGAGACACTATCTGTATGGTGAGAAGTTCGAACTCTTTTCAGATCATAAGAGTCTGAAATATCTATTCTCCCAAAAGGAGTTGAACATGAGGCAGAGGAGATGGATGGAGCTCATCAAAGACTATGATTTCACTTTGGAGTATCATCCTGGAAAGGCCAACGTAGTGGCAGATGCTTTGAGTAGGAAGCCCCGAGTAATCATGGCATCGCTTATGGTACAGGAGTGGCTCATGTTGGAAGCTGCATCCGAATTTGATCTTATGCCCACAAGAGGTGGACATGAAATCTTTCTCGGTAGTATGACCTTACAGTCTACCTTGATTTCCAGGATCATTCAGGGGCAGACACTTGATGAGTTTGCCCAGGCGAGGATTGCAGAGATGACTGCTAATCCTGATGTGGAGGGCCCTTCTGAGTGGGCTACTAGAGCAGATGGGGGGTTGAGATTTCGAGGAAGATTGTATGTTCCAAGTGTTGATAACCTCAAGGAGGAGGTCATGCGGGAAGCTCATAGATCTCGATACACGATACATCCAGGTGGTACTAAAATGTATATGGACCTACGAAGACAATTTTGGTGGTATGGAATGAAGAGGGATGTGGCGGAACATGTGTCGAAGTGTCTTACATGTCAGCGAGTGAAGGCAGAACATCAGAGGCCTGCAGGGATGCTACAACCATTACCGATTCCGGTGTGGAAATGGGAAGATATCTCCATGGACTTTGTGACTGGATTGCCTAGGTCCAGGCAAGGTTATGACTCAATTTGGGTGATTGTGGACCGATTGACGAAGTCTGCACACTTCCTTCCTGTGGCAAAAACTTACTCAGGGGATGCGTTGTGTAAGTTGTATGTGAATGAGATAGTAAGGCTGCATGGTGTGCCTGTTACAATTGTTTCTGATCGGGATGCTCGTTTCACTTCAGAATTTTGGCGTAGATTCCATAAGGCATTGGGCACAGCTTTAGCTATGAGCACCGCATTTCATCCACAGACAGATGGGCAAACTGAGAGAGTGAATAAGGTGATGGAGGATATGCTTAGAGCTTGTGTGATGGACTTTAAGGGAAGTTGGGCGGATCACCTACCATTGATAGAGTTTGCCTACAACAACAGTTATCACGCCAGCATTGGCATGGCCCCGTATGAGGCTCTTTATGGTAGGCCATGTAGAACTCCTATCTGTTGGACAGAAGTAGGGGAGAAGGGACTCTTTGGTCCTGCACTTGTTCTGGAGACTACAGAGAAGATCACTACTATTCGGGATAGGATCCAAATAGCACAAAGTAGACAGAAGAGTTATGCAGACTTAAAGAGAAGACCAGTTGAGTTCGAGACGGGTGATTACGTGTTCTTGAAGGTCTCACCTATGAAAGGCGTAATGAGATTTGGCAAGAAGGGAAAACTCGCACCAAGGTATGTTGGACCCTTTGAGATTCTAGAAAGGGTTGGGAAAGTGGCATATCGTCTTGCCTTACCAGTTAGCATGTCTGGTGTACACAATGTCTTTCATGTGTCTATGCTCAGGAAGTACGTCCGAGATGAGTCCCATGTAATTGATCATGGTACGATTGAGGTAAACACGGATGTAACCTTTGTGGTTGAACCTGTTCGTATCTTAGATAGGTCTACGAAGAAGCTTCGTAGGAAGGAGGTTAATCTTGTGAAGGTGCTGTGGAGTCATCATGACGAGGGCGATGCATCATGGGAGTTAGAGTCTGACATGAGAGTGAAGTATCCACAGCTCTTTGTGGAATTGGGTGCTTGAATTTCGGGACGAAATTCCTTTAAGGGGGGTAGATTGTAATAACCTCATTTTCCATTTACCTTAATTATTGAATTTTCTGGTTTTGGCACTAGAGTAGTGATGATTTCGTTTTAAAAAAAAAAGAAAAGAAATCTGTGAGGCGTGTTGAGCAACAGTGAAGCAGTGCTTCTGCTTTACTTCTTTTGTATATTGAATGAGAATTGGTGGAAGGCGGTAGGCAGCACAGTGCTTCTGCTTTAGTTCTTTTGTAGTATTGTATGCGATTGTTGGAAGGTGGTAAGCAAGCACAGAAGAGAAACAAAAAAGAGGAAAAGAAATTCCACTCTCTCCCGTTCTCACGTCCGAAAACAACCCAAAGAACAGAGCAAATTTCTCCAAGATTTTTCTCGCTCCACAGGCCATCGATCGACCCCAGACCACGTCCCACGCCTTCGCCTCCTCCTTGCGCAGCTGCCAGTGGTAGCCTTTGGCTGTCTCTTGAGCCGTACACGGCGGTGGAGCACGAGGCCGGTTTACCCCCGTTTTGATTTCAAGCTTGATATCTCAAGCTACCAGTCACCACTCCTCACCAAACTCCATCCACAAGCTCGCCTCAACGTCCTGAAGCTCCCAGAAGTGGCCTTGCACGGCGGCGCTACTCGTGGTGGCGGCTGGAAGCCAGACCCGATCAAATCGAAAACCGAAGCTTCGAGCAATATATCTCGCGCTACAGGACGTTGTTTTGAGTGTTTCTTGAACTGGTGAACTCAGAGTGAGGATCTGAACAACTTTCCAGAAGGTATCGAGGCCTGAAGTTGCAGTTTTTACGTCGAACTAGGAGCTCGCCGGTTTCTGGGTTTTTCCGGCCAACCGACTGGTTTGAGGTAATTTCTATTCCTTCCGGTCATTTTCAGACTTCGTGCTAGTTATGAAAGTTGTCAAGCATGATGAGAGGAAGAAGAGCAGCCCCGCCCCGACACCATTGGTGGTGGTCGGCGGCGGCTCTGCCACTAACTCCGGCGGCCCTTTCCGGCCACCTCCGGGGATCAAAAATATGGTTTCTGTACATTTTCAGATTCTATATTTCAATACGATCATTTTGATATATTATACACAATTTTTGGATATCATATGATTTAGTTATGAATTTTACGATTTCGATCGATTTCGATCGTTCGATTTGTGATATGTGAAGATCGGACCGTCCGATGGACTTGTAGTTTTGATATGTGATCTTATGACTGTCCCAGTGGCTTTGTGTGGTCATGGGCGAAGATCCGACCGTTGGATCTTCGTATAATTGCTAAACAGTGATTAGGGAGGCGATTCGTGAGAATCCGTCCGTTGGATTTTCGTATTAATTAGCGGAGATGTTGGTAAGGACGATTCAGGAAGATCTGACCGTTGGATCTTCGTGATGATTTTTGGAGGATGATCCTAAAGGCGATCTGTGAGGATCCGACCGTTGGATCATCGTTTAATTTCGATCCGACCGTTGGATTGTCGTTGATTATGTTTTTGAGTTATTGGCTAAGTTAAGGTCATGTCTGATTAGGTGATCGACGGTTTGATTTGGCGGACGATTCGTGAAAGTGTATTTTGAGCTGTTAAGAAGACGCAGCGGGAATTTAGAGGTGAGTAAACCTCACGTGGTTCATATTACGAACCGAATAAATTTAATTACCTTATTTTGTCGTAATTGCGTGAAAATATTTATGAAATAAATATTTGTTTTAAAATCATATGGACTTGATCAACTACGGTCCATGGGTAAGTAAAATGATTTTTACTATACAAATGAATTTCTCGGTTTATTGCATGTGAACTATAGTTGGTATTAGTGATTATCCCTGAGCGGATAATTACGTATATATATATTTACGTGATTATATGTGAATGGTGTGACATTGAAGAGTGTGGAATTGGGATGATTAAATTATCATGAATTGACATGTAACTTACCATATTTATATGTGATGAACATGATTGATGAGTTCTTGTTAATATTCATGATTTACATTGGAGGATGTATAGAGTTAGAGAATGTAGGATTCTGAGGATGAGGTGTCCGAAGTTCGACGGTTAAGGATAACCGGAGTGTTTGTGTACTGAGGACGGGGATGTCCAAGGTGCGACGGTTTATTATTAACCGAAGTTGTGTGCTGAGGACGGGGATGTCCAAAGCGCGACGGTTTATTATTAACCGAAGTATATGGTGCTGAGGACGGGGATGTCCAAAGCGCGACGGTTATAGTGTTAACCGAAGTATTTTTGCCGTTGCTTGACCCTAGGCCAAGGTGTCAGAGGTAACGAGGCAGTTAGAGCTCTAACGTGTTATGGGATGGGACCAAAGTGGTGATAGTGTTGTGAGATAGGACCAAAAATGGTGATAGTGTTGTGTGATAAGACCAAAGTGGTGATATTGAATGGGTTTGACGTTTGCGTCGTGGATGTTGAGATTGTTGGTTGTGTTGTTGAGTTATAAGAATTGTAATTTAAAATCAACAGTTCTTTCTTGTTTACTCATACTGGCTGTAAAAAGCTTACCGGGTTTTGTGTTGTTGCAACTCCCGGTACACTATTCAAATTGTGTAGCGGGAAATCCTACAGGTCAGGAGAACCAGGACGGTGATCGGGCTGCTTAGAGTAGTGTTATGTGAATTACAGCATTATATTGTGAGGTTTGTTATGCTCATTTAGAGCTTTGCAATTTTACTTTGTAAGAGTGAATTGTAATAATTAACTCGAGGTTTTCGAGTTTTTGTGTTGAGTGGCGAGTGGTGTGTTTGTTTGTGAGAAAAAAATTCAGAACGTATTTGTATTAATTGTTTATTCATGTTTCGGATTTGAATTGGTTATTCAAAATTCGGGGTGTGACAACCACAAAATGGTGACATCTGTCACCCACTCTGCCACCCACTCGACCAAACCCATGCTGCTGGCATGTCAAAAGAAAGGAGCTGACACCCTTATTTTCGGGGCCAAGCCCATACTCCAACAGTGTACCTCAACCACCTCCAAGCCCTATAAAAAGAAGGACTCTTCCTTCATTCGGGGTGGCTTGATCACTTGAGGAGATCTCAAAAAAAACTTCCCCTCCTTCTAACTTTCTGATTGGATCATCAGAGCCTGATAGGCCAGCACTATGTTGAATCGATCAGTCAACCCTATGGAGAGAAGATAAACCCCACATCCAAGATCCTACCCCTCTACCCCACCTCAGATTTCAACGGAACCCTGTTGACTTGATACAAACGAAATTTTGCATCAACAGAGCTCAATAGTGTGTTGTCGAAACCAGAAAGGCGAGTTTAAAGTTGTTTCTTGAGCCTTTAGAGATAAGTTACAGTTATGCCAAATGATTCGTAGTTAGGCAATAACGAATAGGGTTATCCTTATTTTGTTAGTGAAATTTGGTTATAGCTCTTGATGATAAAAGTTCGTAGCCGACTTGTTGTCTCCTTATCTTAGTGCTTGATTGGTGGTTGTCATTTTTGGACATATTATTTAGCGTTTGCAGAAGTGGGAGTTCAATCATTGGAAGAAGAAAAACATCGGGATTTTGCAACTCCCCAGAGAAGCTACACCTGAACTTCCGTGTAGTAAATCACTAAATCTCAAGTAGATTCTTCGGTGGATTAACATTTACATATTGACGCTTTCAGCCGACGTGTGGAAATGACTGCTATGAGTGCTATCTGTGACTCTAATGGCCGGGACAAAGCTGAATACTTTTGCTTGTTCCGATCAGATTGACTGTTCTAAACCTAGCATTGGTGTTGCTCAACAGAGAAAGTTGATGTCGTTAGTTGCACAGTTGCACTCCACCTGAAAAACCTACACTATCAGAAGTTTCTGCTGAAGTTAAGGTTGCTTACCCTGATACTTGTCAAGCTCGTTCGGAATTGGAATGAATGGCTTCGCTAGCTGGTTCTCTTGTGCAGATTGTTATGGTGAAAAATGAGATCTCCGGGCACTCTACTTATGATCATCTGGACCACATTGCCTTGAAAGAGCAGCAAAGGATGCTACAATCAAGGTTCCATTTTTAATTCAGTGATTTTCACCTCTTGGCATAATTATTTTCTATCCTTTTTGAAATTTATCTCACTGCATAAGCACAAATGCATTGTAGTTCACATGAAGTATACACAAAGGTCACACTTTGCAGAATGTGAAATTTCTGCTCGCAAAAGTGTGAAATGAATTTCATTAATTTTCCTTTCTATGCCATTTCACACAGGAAAATCTTAAGGTTCGAAAATTCAGTATCCGAGGTAGTTTTATTCTCCTATATTTGATTCATTTTATAGGAGGTCTGGTTGGGCCTCTTTTGGGGTGTGATAGTGTTCGTCTGGTATATAATATATCCCAATTACTAAAAGAAAATGTTGAGGGGGAATGGTAAAGCTTTAAATATCAGTGCCTATGTCACTTTTCAAATTGCACTGGGATCCACAATTTTGACTAGTGAGACCAATCCGGCAACCGATCGACAACCAATCAAAACTTGATACTTGTCTTTCTACTTCTTTAATTAATTTAACCTGTGGATCAGTCCCTTAGAAAGTACGTATAATTGGATACAGGATACTTGTATTACATTTTATCTCTTATTATTAAAGTGGCTCCAACATTACAACACACAGGATATTCCTGAGGCATTCTCAGAAATGTTATGCAACTTGGTTAGCTCAGTGGTTAGAGCACCTACTATTTAAGATTGAGATCATAGGTTAGAGCACCCACTATCTAAGATTGAGATCATGGGTTTGAGTCACCATGGGGTAGAAGTGAAATCCTTTGATCATTTTTTTGAAAAAAAAATAAATAAATAAATATTTGCCAGTCCAGAAAAGGGAGATACCAGTTTTGCCGGTGAAGAATCTGTAATGGCTACCATTTAGCCTTATGACAATCCTGGAACTAATGCTTCAGTTCATTGTACTATGATCAGTTCAGCACAACAGAATATTTTTCCATCTACTAGTAGCTAATTCAACTGAACATTGACTAGTGGAACTAATGCTTCAGTTCTTTGTGGATCTATGATCAGTTCACCACAACAGAATATTGTTCCATGACTTCCATCTACTAGTACTACTGGTCAATATATGTTCTGTTGAATTAGCTAAATCAAACTACTACAGGAAGAGTTCTGAAAGTGACGGGATATATATGCTCATCTGAGTAAATTTCCCCCACTGTGATAAAATTAAGTCCATGTGGGGGACAAGATGATGGGCCTACAGGCACAAGTAGAGCGCATTCCTCGGTCAAAAACTCAAAATAAAGGATGAACCTTTGGACAACATGACTTCCCCAGTCTGGGCAGAAGTGTTAGGGGCAACTTCTCTCTTAACATACTTCCTGTAAACTGTAAAGCAAGAACCTAGAGCTCCCAAAAAAATTAGTGAAGATCGATGAGGTACACAATATGCTAGCTGCTGCAAGATTGGATGAATCTATTGGTGTTATGAGAGGACTCTGAAGTGAGTATGTCTAACAGTCTAAGAACTATGGATGCTTGGTTAAAATTGTGCCTTCTGGCCTTAATTGTAGCCCTATTCCATGGAATCTGCTAAACCCGTAAGCATTAATAGTCGTCCAAGGAAAAGGAAAAAGACTGCCACGTAAGATGTGTTTAAGCAGATTACTTTTTCACCTACCACTGTCACCACTCGACTTAAGGATCGATATTCAAATTTAATTGCAGGGATTCATCAAAACGGCTTTGGAGGAGGATGCTCTGGGACTCTTGCAGGTACTCCATGTTTTTCATTTGTTCCACTTCCAGTGAAATGTGGATCAAGGCTCCTGAAATGCAAACTTGCAGGTATTGATTGAGAATGGGGGGTATTGGTTGATGAAATCAAGCTTTATGGTGAGGCGGAGAGTGATGAAGCTTTAGATGAGTCTTTTTGTGAAGATATATAGCTTTGCACGTACAGCTTGAAGCTGTCATGTCAATGGTCTGTAACAGTAGTAATATTATAACGTTTGCCGCCTGACTCTGCCTTGTTACCACAATTTCATGGATTGTTCTAGTGGCTATTTGAGTAGCATGAAATTTTGAATCATTTTGGTGTGAAACTTTTGAAAGCATTGTTAAGAAAGATTAATGTGAAAATCGTTTTATCCGACGCGCTTTGCAAGCTGCTTTATTACATCTGCACCAAGGTTTGAATTTTTTCAGCAGGGCATTCAATATGCTTCCATCTTTTTATTTCTTAAATAAAGAAGTTTCTATTTTGATGGAGAATTCTTGGATACCTTGGTGTTTGTCATACCCTCATTTTGTTAAATATTTTGGACCATTGGATTAGTAATATATCCAATGGTTCAAAATATTTAACAAATTGGTAACTTGTTTAGCCCTTAGCCTTTCTAATTTTTTTGGTAACACAAACTACTAATTGAATTGAAAACAATAAAGCCAATTAATGTTTGATTATCAATTGACAATTATGATTTTTCCTTTTTCAAAAAAAATTAAAAGAACTTTCTATCCTAGGTTCACCGAATTACTTTTAGTTAAATAGTCTATAGTACTAATTAATTTTATTATTAGTGAATTAATGCTTGTTATTAATGGACAATTACACAATTGAAAATTACGTTTTTTCCTTATTAAAAACAAAAACCTTCTCACCTAAGTTCGCAAAATTAGTATTAGTTAAGTAATCTTTATTACCAATTAATTATATCATTAGTAGTTTCCTTAATCAAATATAATTCTTTTTACATGCATTTTACGACAACGACAACAATTAGTGTAAAAATAAATAATATTTGTTTTAAATGTAGTCAAATGAGAACCTACTTTAGGACTTATTTACTCAAATGAGAATCTACTTTACTCTAATGAGAACCTATTACAATTACCACTTTTAGGACTTAATTACTCAAATGAGAACCTACTTTTCTCTAACGAAGACCTTATTTACTTTAATGCGGATTTTTTTTCTAATTACCACATGTGTCCTCAAAGTGGTTACATGAGTGCTCAAAGTGGTAAATATTATATAAAATAGAACATGTATGAATCTTTATGTTTTTAATCATTAGTGAAATTATTACTACAATGACTACACATTTTATCACAACCCACAACACTTGATGTAAAAGCGGTAACTTTTGTTCTATTTGTAGTAATTACTCCACCTAAACTAATGTACTAATTTATAGACAATTTAACAAGTATGACAACAAATTTGTTGTCAGAGTGGTAAATCTTTATGTTTTTATCATTAATGAAATGATTACTACAATGACTACACATTTTGCCACAATCACAACAATTGATGTAAAAGCGGTAACTTTTGTCCTATTTATAGTAATTACTCAACCTAAACTAATGTACTAATTTATGGACAATTTAACAAGTGCAACAACAAATTTGTTGTCAAAGTGGTAAATCTTTATATTTTTATCATTAATGGAATAATTACTTAATGACTACATATTTTACCATAACTCGCAACTATTGGTGTAAAAGTGGTAACGCTTGTTCTGATTGTAGTAATTACTTCAAAAACTATATCATTTACAAGATTACCAACCATTTTACAATTCCGACAACATTTGTGTTGTGAACATGGTAAAATTAAAATTAGACCAAAAGATATGTAACAACTCAGTATTTAAGGAGCTTCTCCACTTGATAATCAAGATTCTAAATTTGATAAAAGTTGTCCAAATATGATATTTACATCTTTGACCACTCAATTACAATAACCACAACAACTGTTGTCATAAGTCGTAATTGTAGTTCAACTATGTGTAATTTATTATTTTGACAATACTTGTTACATGATTTTTAACAATGTTACATATCAAGAAAGAGTGTATTGTTAATATGGTAAATTTTATTTTTAAAAATGACACATGTCGATATTTAATTGGGTAACCTGTTGACCAGTTCAGTAGGTTTCCACTATATTAATTTACTAAAAGTAAAAAAAAATAAAAAAATAAGGGTATGACAAACACCAAGGTACCCAAGACGACCCCCTATTTTGATTTGCTGCTGATGGAGAAAAGGGTTGTTAAGTTCATAAACCGGTATTTGACTTGATTGGTGTATCTAATGTTAGCTTCCTTATCGTTGGTCAGATTTTCTCGCAGCACCAGTCATTTTTTAAGTTTGCTCCAATACGATGCACAAAGGACTCAAGGGCTAGTTATTGCTTGGTTTCTCTAATTTCACTTGCTGAGAAGGTAATAGGTCAAGCATGATACTCCTTTTCATCAATTTACTTAATTCGCCAAGTGTTCACTCTCCTGTAGACTTGCCCATCCTCTTTGTATATCATACGTACTATACTAGAGGATATCATACTAGAAGCTGAAATGTGTTTCTTTATATTTGTACCTCATTCCTGTGGTAAAGGTTGGAGAAGACTTGAGTGAAGGCGAGGCCCTGGTTTTATTGGAATATATGGTTGGGAAGCCAACACTGGTCTGGGAACCATGCTAAAGTACCGTGACTGCAGAGTTGTGCATGACCGGAAGAATGAAGGTGAGAGCTCAGAGTAGAGATCAAAAATAGGGAAGATGCTAATGGACGGTTATAATGGCGGAACTCTAGTTACAACCAACATCCCAAAGAAGGTTATAGAGTGCATTGAAGTTCAATGCCCAGAAATCAAGTTGGAGTTCTAATTACAAGTGACCTTTCCTATACTTGTAGAGGTAGTTCTTTTTCTTTCTCCCCCCAAGTTCCTTACCTAAATGGTCAGTTAAGTTTTATTTCTCAGTTGTTAAGAGTACATACAAGAGGGAGATGTATCAAATTGAAAACACAGAGGCCAAAGTCATTTTTAAATGTGAATTAGAGGTCTTTTGATGAATGTCACGGAGCCTTTTTATTCACTTATTTGGGGTTCTTTGCTTTCGTGTTTTGAAAAAGAATAATACAAAATTGGGTGTCTTGAGTAGTTTTCTGGATGCCTATAGAGTATACCTCTATTATGCACGTCATATGATTGCCGGCGCCACTTGCAGTGGTTACATGTATGGTGATGTTGGTCAGCCTCTTTTGGCTGCAGATTGTTCAGCTAGTTTCCACTGGAACCAAGGCTAAGGTGTACAACATGCATCAAATGCGCTCTACGAATGAGTATATAAACATTGTTTATGTTTATTAAATGCACAATTCGTGCATTTTTTTCTGCAAAGAAAGTTAAAAAATGCTGTGAAAAGTAACTTTTAATAAAATTTCTTAACGTTTACTTTCCTAAAAAATAAACAAATATTTTCCGAAAAAAAAGAAAACTCTATGTTATATTAATGTAGCAATACATCAAGTAGACTAGATTGGATTCAGTAGTCTCCATGCTAAGTAGACTAGTCTATCCTTGTACCGAGCTAGTCTATGTATTGAATTTAAAAAATAAAATAAAAAAACAAATCTTTCCCACCAAACAAACAAATCGGTCACACATTCTCTCCCTCTTTCTCACCAACTTTTCAAACACGATAAGCTCCCCTCAAGTGTTATTTTTGCTTTTCATTTTGATATTTTTTAGTTAGGTTGTAATAGAAGTTTTGTTTTGTAATTTTCTTTTATCATAAAAAAAAAAACAAATCTTTTCCACCAAAAAAAAGGAAACAAATATTTCACCCACTCTCTCTTTCTCTCTATCACGACAAACTTCTCAAACACGATAACTCTCTCTTTCTCTCCCCTCCGTCTGCAAAACCATCAAATCGCCGGAACTGCTCCAGCCGCTGCTTTGATGTCCTCTTTTAGGTAACCCTCCTCAATTTTAGGTTCATATGTGTAGAAATTTGGCTCGGTTTTGTAATTTTGATTAATTTAGGGTTTTTGTTGGGCAGTCCTTCAGGAACCTAGTGCAGATCGAGCACGCTTTCACATCCGTTGTGTCTGATCAGACGTCTTGCTCTAGATCAAAGCTGGTTTGTTCTAGTAACTCTTGCTCTAGATCGAAGCTAGTTTGTTTGGCCTTTTTTTTTTTTTTAGGTTGAAATTTTTGTTTGGCTTTGTAATGTAGCCGGCTTTAAGGTTTAATATGCAATGAGAAATTTACCACTAAATTGAATAGAGAAGCTGGAATTTAGGTAGCCATGGATGGACGATAAGCGAAAACCCTTCATTGGGACAACCCTCCAAAGTCTTGCTTGCCACAGCTTGAAGAATGAATAGCACATCTTTAGTTATGCACATTTTTAGTTATTCTTAGTTAAGGACTTTCAAAGAGCAGGTGGTGATAACAATTTGTTTAACTTATGCTTATTTGTTTGCTGGGAGCAATTTGAATGTAAACTAGTACTGATAACAACTAAATTACTATGATTAAACAGCAGAATGCTTACTTGTCTATTACGAGAGATCTTTTTCATGTTCAAATCTCTCCATTTTGCAGGGATATATAGGAATCTTTTTAATGCATTTCTTTCTACATTTTGCTTAGTTATTTCCTTAACATTATCATTTCTAACTTACTTTGTGTTTTTAGGAACTTTTGAGTCTAGAAATGGAAGGCAAGGAGTTATATGCGCAGAAATGACAAAGAAATGGAGAAATGAAGTTTTCCCAGTTATACCAGGAAAAGGAATCCCAGTTGAAGTAGGAATCCTAAGTCAACTATGAGTGAGCTCGGAAAAATAATGTTCGGAAATGAGAAATGACAGAGTCCCAGTTGGACTAGGAAACCTGATCACACTAGGAGTCTTGATGCTACTAGGAGACCTGGGAAGACTAGGAGATGCTGTGACTTGAAGATGACTCAAGATTGTTCAAGAATATTTTGGAATGCACAAGAATTTCGACATATATGAAGAATGGGCTTTGAAATTGTCCAATTGAAGAAGCCTGGCCCAAAGATTGAAACATGTGACTTGCACATGAGTCTCTAGATCCTTCTTGACGTCTTGGAGGAGTCCCTATCCCATAATTATTACTTGTTGCCATGAGAAATAAAGAAAATAAATAAAAGATTTCGGCAATGTTCAATTTGGGAGAGTTTTGGAGAAAATCTACCTCGGGTGAATTATGGAAAGGAAAATAAAGAGAATAAATATTGAATTAGGTATTCTGATTCCATGAAGGCCGAAATAGGGTCTAGATACATGGAAGATTTCGGCAATCAAATTAATGAGGTGACTTGCTCTCCAATTCTCATGGAATATTTTCATTGAACGAACGACGCAGAAGAAGAGAAATCCTAGGAAACCCTAGCCCATGCCGTGCACTATATATAGGGAGGTTTGTGAAGATGTTTGACACACCACAAAATTCAGAATCAAACAAACAAACACGTCCCCTTCATCCTCTCAAAGTTTTGGCAATTTCATCTTCTCCAAAGTCCAAGACCGTGAAGCATCTCCATCTCCATTAAAGCATCCTTGCCATGATCCTCATCCATTCCACCACCTTTTGAAGCTTCTTGCATCCTTGAAAATCAGAAAGTGTAACCATGAACCTCTTTTCTTGTTTTCGGTTTTTGAATGTGAAACAATTTCGGTTTCTATGTGATTTGCGATTTTGTTTTCTATTTTGGAATTATGATTTGTGATTTTTTTTGTGAATGAAGTATTGATTTTAGATATGTAGTTTTCGAATACTATGAAGCATGTTTTAGTTTTCAAAGTGAAAATTGCGATTTGAATATGTTTTTGCATGCATGATTGTTAATTTCGAGCTTCAATCCCATCTTTTATGTGTTAATTGATCTTTGGATGCATACTTTGATTGATGAGCATGTAATTGAATCCATATAAGGTGCTAGCATTCTAGGTCTGAATAATTAGTGTCAAAAACCTATAATTTTTTAGGTAAATTATCAATGAGTCTTGCATGCTTGATTAGTGTTCTAACTTGTGTTCTTGGCTTGAATTGATCAAACTTTCAATGTGCTTAATGCGTTGATTGTATTTTTGTTAGTGATTAGCTACCACTAGTAATTGCATGCTTAATAGGGTTAACTATGGTGCGTTCATCTATTTAATTTAATTAAGGGATGTAAAAAGAGCTTTGTATGCGTTCATCTTTGTTCTTGATTGATTCTATTCTATAAAATATTTTGATTGGTGATTTAATCTTTGAAACTTTGCCAACGTATTAATAGTGGTCAACTCAATCTAAATTCGTTCCATTCATAATTTTGTACTTGATTATGTGTTTTGATGTGTCACATGTATATAATTAGTTGTTAATTTAGAAAATAAAATCTGAAATCCCCTTACCTTGTAAAATCGTAAACATGTAAATATATACTTTGTTTTGTTTTGTCTCACGTTTTATTTTTTAGGAATTAATAAGGCCCTAATCCCCGGTTGAGAACGATCCCTACTTATTCTTACTACATTGATAAGATTTTAAATTGAGCACTAACTTTTGTGCAGGTCAAAGTCAAGTTCTACTTCATCCTACTCTATCAGGAAACATTGTTAAGGTACTTTCCGTACCTTGTGATCTATGATCCTTTTTCCATGCTCTAGTTGTGGACAATAAATGCAATGTATTGTGGGTGAATTTGATATTTTTTCCGATATACCAACTTGTTTGACAAGGTTGCCTAGATATTTCATATTTGAGTGACAACTAGATATTGCAGATATATCTTCTTCATACTTCCAATTATGTTTCGTCTAATTGCACAGTAGTTTATTATTAGTGTCTTTGAGACTTTACTTTTTGCAAGAACATAGGAAACAAAAGAGTATATCTATACAGAATATTCGTATATCTTTTGTCTCCTGCCACTAATATTTCAGAAACTAGTATAGCTTTCATAGCGTGTTGTTTATTCTGCTCCATTCTCTAACGAAAATAAACTGGACCATTTTGCTAGTAATGTCATCCGGTAATGTCTTGAGTCTCTCAAGTTCTCTTATTATCCCCCCCCCCCCCCTTAACTACCTAAAACACAGTTTTTTTTTTCTCCTTTTCTGCTCTCAACTTTTCTCTCAACTAAAATAGATTTGATCATTTTCACAAACCTTTCAGAATCAAACACACAAACACGTCCCCTTCATCCTCTCAATGTTTCGGCAATTTCATCTTCTCCAAAGTTCAAGACCGTGAAGCATCTCCATCTCCATTCAAGCATCCTGACCATGATCCTCATCCATGAACCTCTTTTCTTGTTTTCTGTTTTTAAATGTAAAACAATTTTGGTTTCTATGTGATTTGCGATTTTGTTTTCTATTTTGGATTTATGATTTGTGATTTCTTTTGTGGATGAAGTGTTGATTTTAGATATATAGTTTTCGAATACTATGAAGCATGTTTTAGGTTTTCAAAGTGAAAATTGCGATTTGAATATGTTCTTGCATGCATGATTGTTAATTTCAAGCTTCAATCCCATCTTTTATGTGTTAATTGATCTTTGGATGCATACTTTGATTGATGAGCATGTAATTGAATCCATATTAAGGTGCTAGCATTCTAGGTCTGAATAATTAAAGTGGAAAACGTATAATTCTTTAGGTAAATTAACAATGAGTCTTGCATGCTTGATTAGCGTTCTAACTTGTGTTCTTGGCTTGAATTGATCAAACTTCCAATGTGCTTAATACGTTGATTGTGTTTTTGTTAGTGATTAGCTACCGGTAGTAATTGCATGCTTAATAGGGTTAACTATGGTGCGTTCATTTAGTTAATTTAATTAAGGGAAGTAAAAAGAGCTTTGTATGCGTTCATCTTTGTTCTTGATTGATTCTATTCTATAACATATTTTGATTCGCGATTTAATCTTTGAAACCTTACCAACGTGTTAATAGTGGTCAACTCAATCTAAGGTCGTTCCATTCATAATTTTCTAGTTGATTATGTGTTTTGATGTGTCACATGTATATAATTAGTTGTTAATTTAGAAAATAAAATCTGAAATCTCCTTACCTTGTAAAATCATAAATATGTATATATATACATTTTGTTTTGTTTTTTCTAACGTTTTATTTTTCATGGATTAATAAGGCCCTAATCCCCGGTTGAGAACGATCCCTACTTATTCTTACTACATTGATAGGGTTTTAAATTGAGCACTAACTTTTGTGCAGGTCAGAATCAAGTTCTACTTCATCCTACTCTATCAGGAAACATTGTTAAGGTACTTTCCGTAACTTGTGATCTATGATTCATTTTGGATATTGTACACTTGGTCTTCTGGAATATACCTAGATCAATTTATGCTTTTGGTAGTATAAGTTTCAACTTAGTTGCTGCTTTATTATACTTTTAGTTTCAATTATATATTTGTACCTTTTTGTACTTATATCCAGGTTTTGTCATGGATCTTTTAAATAGTGAGCAATCTGAAGTTCCAGTTTAGATTCCTCCTGGGGTGCCCGTCTTGCTCCAGAAAGTTTTCATTGCACTTGACCGAAACCGTGATCCACATGATATCTCTTGGACTGAGGATGTTACAAGCTTTGTTATTCAATTCACCGATAGCTTTGTGGATAAAGTGTTGGGCAGAGATTTGGGTTGGAATAGGAGAATCTTCAACAAGGCGATGAAGGAGTAATATTGTACTTAACCGATATACTCATGAAAATTTTGTTCGAGATCATCCTGAAAGGCTCTCAAATATACAGGAAGTGCGCAAGATAACGGGGGTCTCAAAAACGATTGCTAAGATTGGCCAGAAGAGAACTAGATGATACGTCTTCCAATTCTTGAAAGAAATAAGAATGACACTTTGGTTCTTCTTGTCGAAACTTATGCGGGCATGCTCTTCTTTAGACTTATAAATGGACTGGATTTGGAGCGGATCGACCTAAATCCAAATCCGTTTAGTAGTAAAAAATTTCAACCCAACCCGCTCCGTTAATTCGGCGGATCGTTAATAACTCAATCCAAATCTGTATCCATCGGATTAACGGATACCCGATTCGCTAATCCGATCCGTTTATAAAAACAAATATTTGTTAATTTTAAATAGTAATATTTGTTAAAGGAAAAACACATTATGTGCTTTCGCCAAAGTAACTGACGAATAGAGAATCAAGGAATTGCAATCACAGCTCAATTAGCATTTACTATCATTATTATAATTGATATTTCCATTGTAATTCTATCCCTATATAAAGGGATGACGAGCTCAAATTGAGTTCTCAAAATTAACTCTATTGACAATTAATGTTAGTATATAGCAAGTAGGGATCGTTCTATCCGGAGATTGAGGGTGCTTTTGTCATTTAAACGTCAAAGAAAAGAACATTAATTACAAGTATACATTATTTACGAAAATTACAAGAAAAACATGTAATTAGATACTTAGAAAGTTTGAGTGATCAATCCATTAACAAACATGTTCAATGCATTAGATACTTAGAAAGTTTGATTGATTTAAGAAAAACACACAAATTAGAACGCTAATCAAGCATGCAATTCTCTTTGTTGATTTACCTAAGTAATTATAGGTTTTCCACTTTAATTAACAAGACCTAAAATGCTAGCATCTTATTATGGATTCCATCATGCAATTCAAAACCTAAGCATTCTATGTTTACCAATAAAACCTAAGACTCAAAAACAAAAACAAAAACAAAGATATACACAAAGTATCGCCAAGAATATACACAAAGTATATAATGTTTACACTCAGAAGAAAAAGCACATAGGCACAAAAGCTCACAAGGGTTATTTTGAATCATACTCATCTTCAACATGTTCATAATCTGTAGCAAAGTTAACATTGCACCATATCTACTACACATTCATATGCTTTTCATAAATCATAATTAACCAAAGAATATCATCAAACATTATCTCAATCTTGTGATCATCTTTTAGCCTTAATTTCAGAGATATAGAATCATCTTAGATAGTTGAAAGGGCAATCTAAGACTCAAAAACAAAAACAAAAACAAAAACAAAAACAAAAACAAAAACAAAAACAAAAATGACGCAAAAATACTTTTGGACTTAGGGTTTTTTTTTCTTCTCCTTTTGGTAACTCCTTTGAGACATGACCAAGTGAAGAGAGGAACAATTTTGGCGGAGCTACTCCCACATAGTGGTTTAGTCTCACATGTAATGTACTTCTCAGATCCAAACTAGACCTTAGACATCACATCCTACTCAGATGAGCCTACTTTGAAAAAGATATTAACCCAAAAACAATTTTGACTCAAAGAAAATAAAACCTAAAACGAAAACAATAATCTAAATTTTTTTAATTTTTCGAGACTTTTTCATTTTTTTTATTCGTTTTTCTTTATATGACCACAAAAACTAACTACTGAAAACACATAATGACCTGCATAAAATTAGTGCTCAATTTAAAACCCTATCAATTTAGTAAGAATAAGTAGGGATCGTTCTCAACCGGGGATTAGGGCCTCATTAATTCCTGAAAAATAAAACGTTAGTAAAATAAATTAAAGAATATATACATATTATTTACGATTTACACTTAGGGGATTTAGGATTTATTTAATCTAACATCTAAGTAAATATACACATGTGACACATCAAAACCAGAATCAAGTAGAAATATATGAATGGAATTATTTTAATTATAATTAACTACTATTAACACGTTGGCAAGGTTTTAAACATCAAATCATGAATCAAATTATGTTTAAGCATAGAATCAATCAAGAACAAAGATGAACGCATACAAAGTTCTTTTTACTTCCCTTAATTAAATTAACTAGATGAACGCACCATAGTTAACCCTATTAATCATGCAATCACTAGTGGTAGCTAATCACTAACAAAAACACTTTCAACGCATTAAGAATTATGGAAGTTTGATCAATTCAAGCCAAGAACACAAGTTAGAACGCTAATCAAGCATGCAAGACTCATTGTTAATTTACCTTAGTAATTATAGGTTTTCCACTGAAATTATTAAAGCCTAGAACGCTAGCACCTTAATATGGATTCAATTACATGTTTATCAACCTAAGTATGCATCCAAAGATCAATTAACACATAAAAGATGGGATTGAAGCTCGAAATTAACAATCATGCTCAACATATATGAAATCGCAATTTTCTTTTTAAAAACCTAAAACCGAATTCATGCTTCATAGTATTTGGAAATTACATATCTAAAATCAATCTTTCATCCACCATAGAAATCGCAATTCACAATCCAAAAACATAAAACAAAATCGCAAATTCATAAGAAACCGAAATTGTTTTACAATCCAAAACCGAAAACATAAAGAGGTGTTCATGGTTACACTTTTTGATCTTCATGGACGCAAGAAGCTTCAAAAGGTGGTGGAATGGATGAGGATCACGGCAAGGGTGCTTGAATGGATGAATGGATGCTCACGGCCTTGACTTGGAACTTCTTGAATTGTTGCCGAAACTATGGAAGAGAAAGAGGAGTGTTTGTGGCTTTTGATTCTGAATTTTGTGGTGTGTAGAATGTCTTCACAAAACTCCTATATATAGTGAACGGCAAGGGCTAGGGTTCCTTTGAATTTCTCTTGAATTACATCACTTCGGCCAATAGAAAAATAGCATAAGAATTGGAGAACAAGTAACCTCTATTTTGCCGAATTCTTCCATGTATCTAGACCTAATTTCGGCCTCCTTGTATGTAGAGTCATAATTCAATACTTATTCCTCTATTTTCTCTCCAAAAATCTCATAAAAATCCAAGAATATCCTAAAAGGATTTTTCCGAAAATCTTTTATATTCCCTTGTAATCTTCATGGCAAAAGCACTCCTTCTAGGGTTAAGACTCCTCCAAGACGTCAAGGAAGGTTCTGGAGACTCATGTGCAAGTCACATGCTTCAAACTTCGGGCCAAACTCTCCCAAAATGGGCCAATTCGAAATCCATCTTTGTAATTGCTGAAATTCTTCATTATTCTAGAATAATCTTGAACAATCTTGAGTCATCTTCAAGTCCACAGCATCTCCTAGCCTCACCAGGTCTCCTAGCAGCATCAGGACTCCTAGTGTGATTAGGTTTCCTAGTCCAACTGGTACTCTGTCATTTCTTCATTTCCAAACATCATTTTTCCGAGCTCACTCCTAGTTGACTTAGTATTCCTACTTCAACTGGGATTCCTTTTCCTGGTAGAATTGGGAAAACTTCATTTCTCCATTTCTTTGTCATTTCTGCGCCTCATTTCTTCCTTGCCTTCATTTCTTTCATTTCCAGCTCTTCTTAGCTCATTTCTTGCAATTGAAGCTCATTTGTACCTAAAAACACAAAACTAAGTCAGAAATGATATTGTTAAGGTAATAACTAAGTAAAATGTAGAGAAAATGATACTAAAAACTTAGAAAATATTAGTCCGATCACATAAAAGCATTAATCCTTCCCCGGCCCCACACTTAAATCATACATTGTCCTCAATGTAAAGCAAGTTAAATCATGCAATGAACAATTATCATGTGAATGGAATGATTAACACAACAAATCCTCAAAAGAAAAACCAAAACGCAAACAATATATACAATCAGAAAAATTGAAATAAAGGAGATAGAGTTAAAGAGAGCAAATCTGCGTTGATCATCTCCTCCACAGCTACTTCTCTGAATTGGGTTGCCTCCCAAGCAGCGCTTGAGTTTAATGTCTTTCAGCCAGACGGAGTTTCCTTCTTATTCCATAAGAGGTGGCGCAATGTGAAGGTCATCTTCCTCCACAGTTGTCTCCGTAAACGCCTAATAGTATGGCTTCAAACAATGGCCATTCACCTTAAACTCGTTGCCAATTGCTTCACTTCTAATCTGTATAGCACCATGAGGAAAAACGTGAGTAACAATAAAAGGTCCAATCCAATGAGATTTAAGTTTACCAGGAAAGAGTTTAAGTTGAGAGTGAAACAATTGGACTTTTTGTCCCACAACAAAGGTCTTGCCACGAAGCATCTTATCATGATCATAAGCCTTAGTCTTTTCCTTGTAAATTCGTGAACTCTCATATGCATCATTCCTCAATTCTTCCAACTCATTCATTTGGAGCTTCCTCAACACTCCAGCATCATTTATGGACATGGCCAACGTTTTCAATGTCCTCTACGATTTTCATGAAGAAAGTTTCCTCAAATTTTGACTCGATCAAAAAGTCGACTTTAAGGGCCACTAAAAGTACTGAAACGACAGTAAAAGTGAAAGTAAAGATCGTTTACCGTCCAAAAGACTAGTAGACCGGTAAGTTCAGGTTCAGGACATTACATAAATTGTAAACTGATTTGAGAATTGATGTGTCTCACCAACAATATCAAAGATCGAACAAATTGATTTAGGCTCCTGAAACGTGATGTCGTCAAATATTGATATATATTTAAGCGATATATATATATATATATATATATATATATATATATATATATATATATATAGACTATGAATTATAATTAATTAAGCACATCTCAGTCTCATTCTGTTAGGTATTTAAATTGCCAATTTGCTGAAGCTGGTTTTGTTGGAAATGCATTGATCTTGTTTTTGTAAGTTTTATTTTTATATTCCCTGTAATTTAACCCAAAAATTGATCAAATATATATGCTGTACTTATCGCAGGTGCATGTTTTGTCAAAAAAGACCTAAACCAAGTGACAGAGAGAATCACACCTTTGTCAGCTTTTTCTCTGGCTGAGAAACTGACCGAGATATTTGTGCGATGGAGGAGCCGTCGTCTAGTCTGTCGTTGCTGGAAGGAGTGGAAGAGGCCATGAGCCTGCTTGGGGCGGCGAAGCAATCCAGGACCCCTTCTTTTACCTGTGTGGTCGCTTTCTCTCTCCGAAGAAACCCATTGTGATTCCGTCGCTCACAGCGGCACTCTCTCGGATATGGGGGCTTAAGGAGCGGATCTTGATCCAGGAGGAGGAAGATGGAGTTTTTGTCTTCCAGTTCAAGGACGAGGAGGTGAAGCACCGTGTCCTTAATGGCGGACCATGGTTTTACAGCAGTTCGATGTTGGTGCTGGCAGATTACGATGGTATCAGTTCATTGGCGGCGGTGTCTCTCCATCATCTGGAGGGTTGGGTAGCGGTGAAGGGGTTGCGAATGGCCATGCAGAATGAGCGTGCCCTAAACCTCCTCGGGAATGATCTGGGGGTTTTTGTTCGGGCTGACATGACGGCTGTGCAGCGCAAGGATCCGGTTCAGAGGGTCCGGGTGATCCACGATGTGCGTCGGAGAATTTGGGCCCGGCGTCTATATAGCTTTTCGCCGGAGGTTTCGATTCTTTTGGATTTCCTGTATGAAAAGTGTCATGGCATCTGCCCGGAGTGCCGTTTGTTTGGCCATGGAGGTGGGGTTTCCGATAAGGGTTTGGTGGCCATGTCGCAATCTGGTCCGGAACCGGTAGAAAGCTTGCTGGCAACTGTGGCGACTGCTGTGGGGACGGTGCCAATTGGGAAGGTGCAGGTGCAGCATGGGTTGGTGTTGTCGAAAGCGGAGCTGGAGGTGAGGCAGGCCGGCATGAAGCCTGTTCCAGAGGCGACCCCGACTTTTTCGGCGGGAGACCCTAAATTAAATTTAGGGTTGACCCCTGGGTTGGGTTTGACTGGATTGAAGGAAGTTGGGCCGGGTTCTGTGAAGGCTTCTGGGCTCATTACTGAGGGCTGGAACCCAACTACTGCATTGGGTGTGCGCAAGTCTCGTGACGTTGAGCTGATCCAAGATGGGAAGCGACTCTGTTTGGCGCCCATTTCTCTGCAGGGAATTTTTTAGGAGGGTTTGGTGGAGGTTCCTGCTACTACTGTTGGGAAGGCTCCAAAGAAGAAAGGTCGTCCCCGTGGTCATCGGAACAAGCCCAAGCAGGTGAGTGTGGATCATGTTGCTAAGGAGTTGGAGGAGGTTCCCTTACCCCAGGAGGGGTAGGGAGGTTTTCTTTTTTATTGCTTTGAATAAGCGAGCGTCTGCTCGGCCCTTGCTCTATGCTCCTTGCCCTTAATTGCTGCAGTTTGCTGGTTGATGAGTAGTGATGTACACCATGAAGGTCTTAGGCGTCAACGCTTGTCATATTGGTTGCTTTGATTTGGGGTTGGTTTGGTGTAGGGGTTTTTAGTTTAGCATTTTCTTTTTGGATTAAATTATGTTTAGTCCCTGTACTATGACCCTTTTTTCGTTTCAGTCCCTGACATTCTCAATTAATCTGAAAAGTCCCTAACGTCAAAATTTCCGTCTGATTGGTCCCTCCCGCGTCAAATTAGGAGTTGGCCTTAGGTGAAATATCCAATATACCCCTCTGTTATTTCTTTTTCCTTTTTAATTTCTTTTTCTCCTTTTTTTTTATTTTTTCTTTTTAATTTCTTTTTCTCTTTTTTTTTTCTTTTTTCTTTTTAATTTCTTTTTTTCCTTTTTTTCTTTTTTCTTTTTAATATCTTTTTTGCTTTTTCTTCTTTTTTTCTTGTTCCTTTTTATTTTTTTTTCCTTTTTAATTTCTTTTTTGCTTTTTTTTTTCTTGTTCCTTTTTAATTTCTTTTTTTCCTTTTTTTTTCTTTTCATTTTGCCTACTTTCTCCTTCCTCAACCCACCAATCTCATTCCGATCAAACTCCACAACCCATCTGTTTCTCTCCCCAAATTGAAACCAAACCCAACAAAGACCTAGCTTGGCGGTGCAGAGATGGACATCGAGCAAAAGCAAGAGGCTAGGAGCTGATCGATCACTTCTTCACCTTCTCTGAAGCCATCTCCCTCTGTTAGGATCCGCCCTCGCCTCCATCATCGCCGACGCCATCTCCCAAACACAAGCAGATACCAATCAGCTCGGAAATTCGCCGCTAAACCACTCCCATCTTGTTTTCACAGCCTACTTCTCTCTCTCCCACTCAAATCTCACTTTCTCTCTCCACATCAAGCCTCAATTTGAAAACTTTTCACTGAAAACTACCATTTTTTCAGATCCTGAGGTTTTTGGGTCTTACTCGAAATGGTGATTTGGATTTTGGGTCTGGTTGAAATGATGGTTTTTGATGGCCAAGTTGACCAAAACCAGAAGTGAAGAAGAAGAATACTGATGGAAAAGGAAAATGGCCGCCGGCGTGGAGAATAATAATTGGGGTTTCGGGTCGATCTGGATTGGTTCGCCGACGTGGCGCTACCGATGCAGCAGGATACGATGGTCATTAAAAAGGAAAAAGAAAAAAGAAAAAAGAAAAGAAAAAGGAAAAGAAAAAGGAAAAAAGAAATTAAAAAGGAAAAAAGAAAAACAAAAAAAGGAAAAGGAAAAAAGAAATTAAAAAGGAAAAAAAAAAAAAAAGGGCCGCCGGCATGGAGAACAAGAATTGGGGTTTCGGGTCGATCTGGATTGGTTCGCCGACGTGGCGCTACCGATGCAGCAAGATACGATGGTCATTAAAAAGAAAAAAGAAAAAACAAATAAAAAGAAATAAAAAAGGAAAAATAAAAAATAAAAAATAAAAAAGCAAAAAAGAAAAAAGAAAAAAGGAAAAAAAGAAATTAAAAAGGAAAAAGAAAAAAAAGGAGAAAAAGAAATTAAAAAGGAAAAAGAAATAACAGAGGGGTATATTGGACATTTCACCTAAGACCAACTCCTAATTTGACGCAGGAGGGACCAATCAGACGGAAATTTTGACGTTAGAGACTTTTCAGATTAATTGAGAATGTCAGGGACTGAAACGAAAAAATGGTCATAGTACAGGGACTAAACAGAATTTAATCCTTTCTTTTTCAAGTTGGTTTTCTTTTTTTGTTGCTTTGCGTTTTGCAGACTTTCTTGTGCATTGAGATGTATTATGAGAGATTTTCGAATTCCTCTAGCTTGACCGAGTGAGGTCGTTGATATTTTAATGGAATCTGATTTCGTTGCCCTCAAAAAAAAAAAAAAAAAAAAAACCAAATTGGTGTAGAAACTATTTTTCTATTCAGTTTGTCAGCACTGAAAGGGAAACGTAAATTGAACTAACATGCATTATCACCTTTACATAAAATAAACGATCTCCAAGTTTCTCCACCCTAAAAGAAAAATTCTGATCCCTTTGTAGACAAGCAATAAGCTTTCTGTACCAAAATGGTGAAACATAACTCTGAAATATGAGGCCAGGGTCAGGGTGCACCAACTGCTTAAATTAATCCAAGTTGGCTTTGGAATATGACAGCCACGGATGCCTATCATATTAATTAAACCAATAAAACTTTTGGCGTCGTGCATGGAAATGACAATATAATTCGTTTCTGATTAATGCGCGCATGTTATAATGAGTCGGCTTCGAAGTCGTTTTTGATTCTGTTAGTCAGTAGTGATGGGTCAGCAAGCTACTTGATAATATTAATACTTCACTTTTTCTTTTTTTAAATTCCTACCCATTTTCACTATTGATGTGGCTTGAACACATGACCTCTTAAATAGGAACTCATTATCTTATCACTCCACCAAACACCCGCACTCACTTCACCTAAATATGAATACCCTTTAGAAATTCTCATGAATTATTGAGTAACTTAACTCTGTGCAATATTTTAAAGATTTTGTGATCGGTAACGGATAATGTAAGATATTGAATGAGTTAAGATGAATTAAAAATCCTAATAAGTGAGGTACACACAGATGATTAAAAACCTTAGCTACAAGTGTCTATGCATGCATGAGATTGAAAACTAAAATCATAGATGTATAAGGGCAGATAATTCAGAAACCGCTACAAGTTCCTATACATAGGATTGGAAACCCCAATTACACATATAATTGAAAACTCTAAGTACAAATATCTGTACATAGGAATTGAAAATCTTAATCACAAACGTATACACGCTACAATTAAAAATCCTAACCCTAAGTGTCCATACGTGGAATAAAAACCTTAACCACATTGCTAGATTAATAGATTCTCTCGACTTATATAATGTTTCACTAAATTGATTGCATCTCTGTTTTTGTAGGGCTAGGGTTGGGAATCTTGATCGATCAAGGAACTACCCGACAGACTATTGGTGTGACCTAACCATTAAATTAGTTAATTAAGATTAGACATTCTTAAATCAAGTGAACAAAACACATCCAATATAAAAAAACAGCAATAGAAGAAGAATATTCTGGTCCAACTGAAAGTCCATATTATACCATAATAAAATGCAGGATCGAAATGACCGAGGCATAAGAATAATCCATGATTACTTAATAAAATGCGATCACTAATAATGTACGGACAGAAACGTCTCTTTAATTTTTTGAAGAATAAGGTTACTGTCTTTTCCTTACTTGTTTTGATGTACTATTTTTATTTTTTCCATTTAATAAATTATCCTCATTTCGTCAAAAAAAAAAAAAAAAATCTCTGACGGCACCATTAGATCGATAAGTTGAAGAAGTAAAACTGTAAAAGCTTCACTGACTAAACAGTAGATAATAACGACCGAGAGGAAAAGAGTCAAAAAGACAAATGATTGAGATATGATTCGAGCGACCTAGGTTGAGTGTTTCAGTTGAAGCTAGCCTCTTTCTTACACAATTACACGTGTGTTCAAGCTAACTTCAGAAAGCTTTGAGAGTTTGCATGAACATCTCTATCAATATCAAGTCGCTGAGGATTCCCTAAAAATGAATTTCGCTATGGAATATTAAAGCAGCTAAGGTTAGCTACCATTCCTACTGAGAAATTAGATTTGCATTTACAAAACCAGAACAGAGTCATTTTATTTTCAAACCAAAAACAAAAGAACGGTCTGTCGTTTTCACCAAACCAGTCCCCAAACTTTTACATATATTCATGTGGGTGGCTCGATCTTTTTCTCTGTGCATTAGTCTTCTCCATATCACAAGCTCACTACTATTTGTAAAGAGTATAATTGGTAATGAAGAATATGATCCAGAAGTGGACACGTGTTTAGCTAGAATAGTCTTAAGGGTCTTAAGTTTCTGTTAGTACAAAAATTGATTCTCTTCCATCATGTTAATTCTCAGCCTTGTAGAAACAGCTACTGTGTCAATACAATTGTAATTTCTTCGTCTTTTCTCTCAAAATCTTTCTTCCTTGTTCATCTTCTTCCTCCTCTAGATTCATACTTAGAATTCCAACACTATTATATAAAGGAGACAATCTCAGACACTCACAGCAAATCGCAGCAGCAAGCGATTTACAGATAGACCAATTATTCTGAGACCAACAACAGACCAAAACACAAACAAAGCTAGCAAAGAATCAAATCGAGCCCCCCATTATGAAGAAGTGCCCAACTCCTCATCTCATTCTTTCGTCATTTCTCTTTATATCCACCTTTCTCTTCTGCCTGACCAACGCGGCCGGCGGCAAATGGCAGCTGCTTCTGAAAAGCGTCGGCATTTCCGCCATGCACATGCAGCTCCTCCACAACGACCGCGTCGTAATGTTCGACCGCACCGACTTCGGAAAATCCAACCTCTCCCTCCCCAACGGCGTCTGCCGCAACAACCCCAACGACACGCCTCTAGTCGACTGCACGGCCCACTCCGCCGAGTATGACGTGGCGTCCAACAAAATCCGTCCCCTGTTTGTATACTCGGACGTGTGGTGCTCCTCAGGATCAGTAAACCCCAGCGGAAGTCTTGTCCAGACAGGAGGTTTCAACGACGGAGAGAGAAAGGTGAGGGTTTTCGATCCTTGTCCTACTTGTGACTGGAAGGAGATCGAGTTCGGGTTGGTCAACCGGAGATGGTATGCCACCAATCATATTCTGCCAGACGGACGGCAGATAATCATCGGCGGACGGCAGCAGTTTAACTACGAGTTTTACCCCAAAAGTGGAGGCTCAATGAAAGCTCGCAGTTTGCATTTTCTTCTTGAGACAAGTGACGGCACCGCCATAGAGAACAATCTCTACCCCTTTGTCTTTCTCAACGTTGACGGCAACCTTTTCATCTTCGCCAACAATAGAGCTATATTGTTAGATTATCTTGCTGGTAAAATAGTGAAGACGTACCCCACAATACCCGGTGGAGAACCACGGTCGTATCCGAGCACCGGTTCGGCGGTGTTGCTACCTCTCAAGAGCTCAAAAGGTCAGGTTGTGGCAGCTGAGGTTTTAGTTTGCGGTGGAGCTCCCAAAGGCTCTTATGTTAGTGCTCAAAGGGGGACTTTCGTGGAAGCACTGAAGACATGCGCTCGGATCAAAATAACCGACTCGAACCCGCAGTGGGTTATGGAAAACATGCCTCTAGCTAGAGTCATGGGTGACATGACGTTACTTGCCAACGGTGATGTTTTGATTACTAACGGTGCCGGACTAGGTACTGCGGCTTGGGAGCTGGGGCGGGAGCCGGTACTGAACCCGGTTGTTTACAAACCCGATAATGCTGTTGGGTCACGGTTCGAGAAACAAAACCCGACCACCATACCACGCATGTACCACTCCAGTGCAGTACTGCTACGTGATGGAAGAGTACTTGTTGGAGGTAGTAACCCTCATAATCGTTACGAGTTCTCAAACGTGCTTTTCCCAACCGAACTTTCCTTAGAAGCATTCTCTCCTAATTACTTGGACTCGCAATTCGCAAGTATACGTCCGAGCATCTTTTCACCTCAGTCACAAGTTAAGGTTGGTTATGGACAGAAGCTAGCCATTCGATTTTCGATAACAGAAAGAATAGCACGAAACTCGGTGTCTGTTACGATGGTGTCACCTTCATTTACTACACATTCGTTCTCGATGAACCACAGGCTAGTGGTTCTTGCTTCCGAGAACGTGAGAAGGGTCGGGAACTTGAAGTTTGAAGTTCAGGTTACGACACCGGCTTCCGGTAATCTTGCACCTTCCGGATATTATCTTGTATATGTGGTTCACCAGCAGATTCCAAGTGAGGGTATTTGGGTTAAAATTCAGTAATATATTACAAGAAGGTAAGAAATATAGGTATAGGTACAGTGGCTTTCTCAATTTTTTTTCTTTTTCTTTTCATCTTTTACATTGATTATTCTTACGGTATTTACAAGTTGTATTTACTGTATCATGAAAACTAGGTATTGGCCTGAAATTGCAAAGAAATGTGATATTAATTATAAAGCTGCAAATCCATATTGCTATGCTAATTCCGTTGCATTCATGCGTACTAAAATGCATGTGCAGAGACTAGATCATCTTGCGTCACTTTTTCTATCCCCCCTGTTGCATGTGTTTAACCGGATATATTTTAGACCAACAGTTTCCACCTCATGCACATTGGATGAAGTAATTAGGTTTGATGACCTATGGATCATCATAATTCTATATCATGATCGGCACGATGATTTGGTTGTCTTTGTAAACAGAGCCGTCCCTTGACCAAGGCAACCAAGGCAGTGGCCTTGGGCCTTAGTTTGGGGAAGGCCTCCATCTCAAAATGTGTGTGTATTTATATTTAAAAAAAATGCAGAACTGCAGTCTATAGAAGACGATACCGAGGCCGATGAAATCAAACCCATGACTCCGTGAGACCTCAAAATTTCCTCTTTTTCTTTTGTATTTGTAAGTTAAACACCCCAAGTTTTTCTCTTTCTCCATCACTCTGGGATTAGAAAAGAAGATAACCAAAAGTTTTGCTCTCACTTTCACAAATTTGGGCAAAAATGAAACATTGGCTGCTGACATTTTTTTTTTCAATGGAAAAAATTATTAGGGTGGTCTCTCTAAATTTTGTCTTAGGCCTCACTTTGTCATGGGACGGCCCTGTTTGCCTCTATGGGTGTGACGTTTTGAATGCCTTGGTGGATTTCTAGAAGTCTCTCTACATCAACATAAGCTCTATTAGGTTTTTAGGATACTTTGTTAATTCCTTACCTTTCATTTCTTAAAAACCTTGAGCCTTGGCCCCATTACAATCCTTTATAAGACCTTTTTGATTCTTAAGATGGGACAGCCTTTGATCTGTGGAGATGAGTTATAAGAGTTGAACCTATGGCTTGGGTCCATTCGTGCAAGTAGTTGATATCTTTCATGAGATCTTTTGAAAAAAAATTATATTCACAAAGTGCTTTTTGTTTCTTATATATGTGAGCTATTTGATTGCCTTAAAATATTCTCTCACATATAATTGAGTGATTATAAGCTTTTAAGCATTGCCTTGATTTGAGAGAAGAAAGAGTGGATATACCTTGTGAGGATGTGAATCACACTTGTTTGAAACATGCTGAGCTCCACCCCATCACCATTGTTACAACCAAGTCCTACTTGTGTATGTGTGGATTATATGTTTGAATTAACTCTAAAATGCATAAATATTGATTCTTGGTTGAGTGCTAATCTTGATGTTGTGAAAGTAAGAGATTTCTGAGACAAAATGTTGAAGGGCAATAAAGTCTTTGTATGTTGTAACGTTTGAGTCTTTCTTTCTTTGAATTTCGTTGAGTCTTGTTTGTGTCTTTGTGTGATTTTGCTAAGGGACTAACAAAAGCTAAGTGTGGGGGAATTTGATAGGAGCATTTTAATGCTACGTTTTAACTGTTATTTCCTCATATTTACTTAGTTATTTCCTTAAATAAATCCTTCTTGTTTAGGAAAGTTACTATTTTTAGGAAGTTTCTATTTTTAGTAATAGTTTCTATTTTCAGGTCCTATGCTGAGACAAGGTGTTTGGCTCCAATTTGGGTCCAAACACAAGGCACAGGGGCTGCTTAAATGAGCTGAAACGAAGAAATAAAGTTTTCCTGGTCCAGCCAGGAAATCCTGTTTCAACCAGGAAATCCTGTTCAGAAGAGGAAACTTTGTCAAAGCAAGACTCCTAAGCCAATCAGGACGTATGGTCGAAATAATGAAGAAAAATGATGTTGAGAGAAGAGTCCTGGAGGCACTAGGAGACTATATGGCTTGAAGTGGACACATGGAGGCCCAAGAACCTTCTAGGTTAATGTGGGTTTCGGCAAAATGGTAAAAGCCCAATTAATTTTGGGTTGTTGGACCTAAGGAAGATATTTTTGGGAATTAAATCTGATTTTACCGTGGGAAATCATGAAGATAACGTGAAAAATTAGAAGAAAATCAAGAAAATGACGTTGGGATATGCTTTGGAGAGTTTCAAGAGATTGTGCAACAAGAAAAGGCTCAAAACAAGTCCAGATTCGTTCCTCAATTCCCTCAAGATATTTTGGACGAAAATAAAGAATAAAATATGCATTTTGCCGTGAAAATCAAGAGAAAATCAAGGGGAGACGTTAAAGATAAGGCCATGGAGAGTTTTAAGGGAGAAAAGGTTCAAAATGCGTCCAGATACGTTGTCTAGGTACATCCCTAGATATTTGGCCGAAAATGATGAATAAAATCAGAAATAATCCTTGGAAATTCGGCAAATATATATATTAAAGGATTATGGACTTATTTTGGAGCTTTTTGATTGGTTGGATGACACAACAGAGCTGACGTGGCGCTACGTGATTGGTTAAAGTTGTGTGGAGCAACCAGGAAATTAATTGGAAAATAAAAGAAGGTTCATGAAGCTTGGAGAGCCTTTGCCGTTCCCCTATATATAGGCCCCTATGCTAGACGTTTTCAACACACATTCTCTCATTCAGAAAATTCTCCCATAACGTCAAAACTCTCTCTCTTTCTCTCCACTCTCTAGTTTCAAGTTCCGCGTTTTCAAGCAAGAAGAGGAAGAAGAAGAAGGAGCCGTGAAGACCAAGCCTCCACCAATCCATCTTGAAGCCGTGAAGATTTGAAGACTTTCTTCCAAGATTCAAGTCCAACGTTCAAGCTCTCCATCTCCATCTCCACTCACGGTGTAATTCATTCTTTTTCCTTGTAACCACTTTTGTTTTTCCTTGTGTGATTTCGTATGAACTTGTTTCTAGTAAACAATAACGTTTAGGGCAAAGTTTAAGCCCAATTTCTATGTTTAAATAAAAATTTTGAATTCCATAATTGTGATTCTAAGTTGCTTATGTGAGTCTGTTCGATTGAATTTGCTTGATAGAAATCTTTTATATGTTTATCTTATTTGGGTCGACACTTATAGGATTTGCATGTAATTGATGCTAGATTTAGGTAAACAATTCACCTAATAGTTTTGTGAACCTAGATCAAAAGTAGTAAAGGCTTTGGACAAAAGTTGAATTCAATTGAAGAGGATTGCAAATAGATGAACTTATTTATACTAGGTTGTGCACTTAAGTTGATAACCTTTCTCTATGATTCTTGCGTTGAACATGTGTTGATTAGCTAGCTTTCTAGACTTTGATTGCATGTTTAATAGGATTAGTTTAAGTGCTTTCACTTAGATTAATTAGTAAAGGAAAGTAAAATATGGGAAATCATTTGCTTCGAATGTTTCACATGATCAACTTCTTTCTCATGACTTAGATGATCAACTATAGGGTTTGAATTGAGTTTAATCATATGAAATTGGTTTTGATCTTTGTTTCTTACGTTTCATTCTTGTACATGTGTTTTTACATTTTCCTTCTTTTATTTATTTTAATTTTCGAAAATCAAATTCTTAAACCCCCTTTATTTCGTTATTTGTAAATATTATACTTTGTATTTTTATTAATTCTTTATTTGTTTTACAATGACAGGTGTACCCTCAATCCCCAAATTTGAACGATCCTTATTTACCGTATACTAACGATGATATTTTTCAGGGTTAAATTACGCGCTTGTTTTTAGCGTATCAGTTGTTGGTTGGCTAGCTAGGCCTAGTACAAATGGATGACCATGTCGGTATGTTCCCTTTATTATAAAGTCTTGAGCTGCCCCTGGCTTCAGTTTAAGAAGAATAATCTCTGCTTCTGCCCGCATGATCTCTTGCAGCAAGATCTCTTGGTTTTTGCAGTTTTTCTTTATCATTTTTTATAAGTGTTAAAACAGTAATACACATAGGAGTTTTCTAGATTCTCTAGCTATCTAGATTAGTTTAGAACATCTCTAAATCTAGAATGATCATGTAATTAATCATGCGTCTAGAACATGTCTGAGTCTAGAATGATCATGTAACTAAACATGTGTAGTGTGTTCTAGAATTGTCTATTAGTATGTAGTTAGAAATTAACCACATACTGAGTCGGTGAGTTAGTAGGTGGTAATGGTAACCCACTATTGTCTTACAAGTCTATAAAAAAGTATCAACTAAGCCTTGTACAAAGTAATCAATTATCTAATAATCATCAAATCAAGATGATTCTGATCCAGAGACACCACCTAGAAGAGTAAAATCATTGAGGGATATATATGAAACATGCAATTTCATGTCATTAGAACCTGAAAGATTTGAAGTTGCAGTAAAAGAAGAAAATTGGAGGAAAGCTAAGGATCGAAGAAGAAATTAAAACAGTTGAAAAAAATAATAATAAAACATGGGAGCTTGTAGAGCGCCCATCAAATAAAGAGATTATAAAAGTTAAATGGGTCTATTAGACCAAATTCAATCTCGATGGCTCAATACAAAAGTTTAAAGCAAGACTAGTAGTTAAGGGCTACTCACAACAGACAGGGATAGACAACAATGAGACCTTTGCACCAGTTGCAAGGCTCGACACAATAAGGGCTCTTGTAGCACTTGCAGCTCAAAAGAAATGGAAAATTTACCAACTTGATGTTAAGTCAGCAATTCTGAATGGAGAACTTGAAGAAGAAATCTATGTGAAGCAACCACAAGGCTTCATAAAGCAAGGAGGAGAAGACAAAGTGTTCAGATTGAAGAAAGCTCTTTATGGGCTTAAGCAAGCGCCATGATCATGGAACAGTTGCATAGACAAATACTTCATCAATGTTAGATCCAAGAGGAGCAAGAATGAGCCAACACTCTACACCAAAACTCTAGGTAACTCTATCCTCATCGTCTCTTTATATATGGATTATCTAATTTACACTGGTGATAATGAAGAAATTATTCAAGAATTCAAATGAGACATGATGAGGACATTTGAGATGAGTGATCTCGGCCTAATGCACTATTTTCTTGGTATTGAGATAATCCAAGAAGCAAATAGGATTTTTATATGTCAAAAGAAATATATAGAAAATCTTTTGAAAAAGTTCAAGATGAATAGGTGCAAGGCCGTGGCTACTCCGCTCATCACTAATGAGAGACTTAGAAAGGAGGATGGATCTCCGAAAGCAAATGCATCATGCTATAGAAGTCTCATTATTGAGAGCTTACTTTATTTGACTACTATTCGGCCCGATATTATGTACGCAACAAGCCTTCTATCAAGATTCATGCGTAGTCCAAGTCGAATACATTATGGTCCGGCAAAAAGGATCTTAAGATATCTTCAAGGCACTATTTACTATGGTATCTAGTATCGGCCTACATAAAAAACAAAGCTAGTTGGCTATGATTCAGAACTATTTGGCTACACGTTTGGCTACACAGACAGTGACTGGGCTGGATCAAAGGATGGCATGAAAAGTACTTCAGGCTATGCATTCACAATCGGGTTTGGCATTTTCTTGTGGTCTTCAAGAAAACAAGATACGGTAGCTTTGTCATCAGTTGAAGCATAGTACGTAGCAGCGGCAAGCTCAACATGTTAAGCAATATGGTTAAGAAGAATTTTTGAAGACATGGGATAGCACCAAGCAAATGCTACAAAGATATTCAGCGACAACAAATCAACTATTGCAGTGACTAAGAATCCGGTGTTCCATAACAGAACGAAGCACATCGATATCAAACATCGCTTCTGTCACGCCCCGGATTTTGAATGATAAATTCAAATCCGAAACCTGAATAATTACAATTACAAAAAAACCAAATCTCGAAACTTCGAGTTCATTATTACAATTCACTCTCACAATATATTATAAAGCTCAAATGAGCATAACACACCTCACAACTTACAATTGTTGTAAAACTCTAACAATTGCTCTAACCGCACGATCACCGTCCTGGTTCTCCTGTCCTGTAGGATTACCCGCTACACAATTTGAATAGTGTACCGGGAGTTGCAACAACACAAAACCCGGTAAGCTTTTTACAGCCAGTATGAGTAAACAAGAAAGAACTGTTGATTTATTAGATTTCAAGACTACCACAAACCCACGTTACTTTCTCACTCTCATATATATATATAGACACTTATGAGTTACTCTCAATTTAGCTCATAAGATCACTCACTCTCATATATATATGTAGACACTTATGAGTTACTCTCAATTTAGCTCATAAGATCCCTCACTCTCATATATATATATAGACACTTATGAGTTACTCTCAAATTCGCTCATAAGATTTCCCAACATTTGGTAGACAGACTCATATATATATATAGACCCTTATGAGTTACTCTCAATTTCCCTCATAAGGTTACCATATATATATTGACACTTATGAGTTACTCTCAATTTCACTCATAAGGTCACTCCACATTTGGCAGACAGACTAGAGCTCTAACTGAACGTAACCACTCGTCCGGCCACAGACGTGATTACGATTTAATACTATTAATAACCACCAGCCCGGTACGAGAGCGTGATTCACTAATAGATGCCATGGTCACCTCGTGACCTAGTGATCTCCACAGATCACAACAATTTATTGTTCCTCAACAATAAAACTCAACACCTCTCACAATATATTGTTTCTCAACAATAAACTCAATATCTCTCACAATATATTGTTTCTCAACAATAACTCAACACAACTCCAACAATACATATTATTTCACGTAATAATATATATACAGACATTCACACAGGAATGTCTAGTAACACCAACAATAGTTCATATGATTGCAACAAAATAAAGCAATTAATTGTATTGGGTTCGTAATATGAACCACGTGAGGTTTACTCACCTCGATAATCCCGCTGCGTCTTCAATTCAGCTCAAAATACGATCCACAATCGTCCACCAACTCAAACCGTCAATCACCTAGTCCAATAATGATCTTGACTTAGCCAACAACTCAAATATGTAATTAAACGACGATCCAACGCTCAGATTCAAATTAAACGATGATCCAACGGTCGGATCTGAATTTAATGATGATCCAACGGTCGGATCCTCACGGATCGCCTTTAGGATCATCCTCCAAAATTATCACGAAGATCCAACGGTCAGATCTTCCTGAATCGCCTTTACTAACATCTCCACAAAATTATATGAAAATCCGACGGTCAGATTCTCACGAATCGCCTTCCGAATCACTATTTCTCAATTATACGAAGATCCAACGGTCGGATCTTCGCCCGTGACCTCACAAGGTCACCGGGACAGTCATACGATCAACATATCCAAAATTGAAGCAAAACCGATGGTCAGATCTTCACAGATCGTAAACCGAAGATAAACGTAAAAACGTTAAATAGTAACGTCAAAACGTAAATCCACTATTTATCAACTTTTTCTAACATGACCATGTTATATATCAAAACGCTCGTATGGATGCATAGATCATCGCCTAGATAATGAAAACTCGAAATATGGTCTGATGCGCCGCCACAAGCGGTGGTCAGTGGGCGGTCAACGCGGCGGTCAACGCCGGTCAACCACCTCAGATGGCAAAGTGACCAACTACAAACTGGTTCAAAATGAAAGGGTGGTCGACTTTCATACCTGGAGCTAAGCCTGGTTCGGCCTAGATCGTCCTAGATCAAGCGTTGAAGTTGGATTAATCTCGTGCGTCTGATCAGATTCCAGATTGAATCAGGGACGTCGAAATCTTCAACTCGTGATCTTTCACTCCACACTCCAAATCGTCAAGCAAGGCCTATATGGGGATGATCAGGGGGAAGAGGAGATCACGAAAATGGGGAGGATCGGCCCGTGCAACGCCGGCACGGCTGAGATCCGGTCGGGTCGGTTACTCCGCCTGGGGTCGCTTCGATCCAGCTCTGGGGGCAACGGCGGTGCAAGGCAGCGGCACCAGGCGACTGGGCGGCTTGCGGCGATCACAAGGAGGGCCGGGTCGTGGCCGGAAGACGCCGGAGGACGAAGATGGGTCCGGGTCGGGTCAGTCGGGTCGGCCGCGTGGGAGAGGAGAGAGAACGGAGAAAATGGGGGACTGTTCCGCAAAAAGAAATTGTTTCGTCCTTAAATGAAATTTCTGATTTTTTTTTCGATATTTATAGAAAATTCCCAAATTTCAAAAGTTCATAACTTATTCATACGAACTCCGAATATTGCGTTCCACATGTCCACGAACTCGTATCGACGAGCTCTACAACTTTCATGAAGGAAGTTTTCCCAAATTTTGAACGTATAAAAAGTCAACTTTGTTGACCCCCTAAAAACGTTCGTTTTCGAAAATAAAATCGTTCGAACTAATTCCACACTTCTCCAAGCTTCGTACTCGCTCCTACTATCGTGAAATCATTTCTAAAAATCCACGGAATTTAATTTGGATTTTCCGGGGTATTACAGTCTACCCTCCTTAAAGAAATTTCGTCCCGAAATTTGAGCGTAAGTCAATTCCTCTCGATTAAGGTTGACCTAACTATAGAATCTCCATCTTTTCCAAATCTGTAGTAATCTACAAAGCCTCAGCCCTTTGTATAAAAATACATTCCTATGGCCACTAAATCCTTTCATCACAAACGTAAACGCACAACACAACTGCTCAACATCACTCCACATCAATTACACAAAATCATCACATGGATCATCTCATAGATCCTTACATAGATCTTCACTCTGTACTGGCATACAAGCACAGTAAACACTCCCACAAAGTGTTTCGCTACTCAATTAGCATCACGGTAAATCCCTATAGTAAAACTCAAGCATGCACCATTCTTCACAACAATAGAGATGCATCACTCAAAACAAATCATCCCCAAAAGCACGCCAATAAAATATGTCACCCAGTGACGATGACTTGGGCTTGTTCAATCCTTGGGCTAAGCACTAGGGCTGGCCATTTGGGCCTGAAGAAATCGGACCATCCACATTTCGAACCGGCCCAAACCACTTTGGGTTTAACATTTGGGCCTACTATTCGGGCCGAACAATTGGGCTTACCATTTGGGCCTACCATTTGGGCCTACCATTCGGGCTTACTATTTGGGCTTACTATTTGGGCTTACGATTTGGGCCTACCAATCGGCCCACCAACTTCCAGCTCGGCTACGGTATGAAATTGTACATACCGTATATACGTATGCATACCGTACAGATCGTATATACGTATGCATACCGTACAACTGTATATTCGTATGCATACCGTACAGACCGTATATACGTATGTATACCGTACATACCGTATATACGTCGTATATCAAGCATATACGAGATCCAAAAATATTTGTAAGAGGTAAGGTTCGAACTCCCGACCTCAAACACGAAGGTTTTGCTCCCAACCACTGAAGCAAGAGCTGCCTTCATTAATATATGCTCACGTGTTATATTTATTATGTCATAAGCGACATAAATAAAATAACGGGGGAGGCAAGGTTCGAAACCTCAACCTGCTGCACGAAACCTTTGTCCCCAACCACTGGAGCACAAGCTGTGCTTAATATAATGTGTACAAATGTTATACTTATTATGTCATAAGCGAACATAATAAAAATAAACGAGAGGCAAGGTTCGAACCTCTGACCTCTTGTACATGAGCCTTGCTCTTCAACCACTAGAGCACCAGCTGCTCTCGTTACTATCCATGCAACTTCTTTTATTTATTCTATCATAAGCGATAGAATAACAACAAACTGTCGGTACACTCCACGTGCCACGACACGTCTCTTCCGTGATTTACGGAAAGCAAATCACTTTCGGCTAAAGCTGTCTGCCACAGCGTCTCGAGGTTCGGCCTGTCCCCTTACACGCTCAACACGCGCCAACAGCTTTTCCGGGTTTCGGGGCGACTTTAATCCAACGCGTAGAATGAATCACAGGAATCGTTCATCCAACGGTGGAGATCTGCTCACCTCGCTCTATAAATAGGTGCATTCTGGAGAAAAACTGTTCACTCCAAAAGAAAGAAATTTTCTTCCGAGCTCAAGTCTTTCTCTCTCAACTCTTCAGCCTTTCTCTTCTCAAATCCTTTCTTCATCAATTTCAATCCTTCTCTTCTGATCTTCTCTCCCATCTAGTTGATTCAATCCCATCTTTCCTCTGAACTTTCAGATCTTCAATATTTTCCTCCAAATCTTCAATCCTTCTTTCTCAGATCTTTTCTTCCATTTGAAGATTCGATCTCATCTTTCCTCTGAGAATCTCAGATCTCCAATCACCAGTTCAACAACTCCAATCCTTCTAACAAAATCTCCCTCAAACACTAAACCATGTATTCCTCGATTTCCACATCCTCTCACCCCATGACCCAAGAGCCACGAACTCTGCAACTAATGGAGCTCCAAACCCCGCAACAAATGGAACCACAACAACAGCAACCAACAGAGGAGGGAGGAAACACCCAAGCAGCTGGAAGTAGTGCCAACATGGATTTCTGGCGAAGCCGTACCAGGTGGATTCCTACTCCAGAACAAATAAGAATCCTCAAGGATCTTTACTATGTCAAGGGATTTAAGTGCCCAACTACAGAGCAGATTCACGAGATCTGTCTCCAGCTGAACCAGTATGGGTATGTTGAGGGTAAGAACATTTACTTTTGGTTCCAGAACGTCAGGGCTCGAGAGAAGCAGATGAATAGGTGTAATCAGGCTGCTCCAGTGCCCATGAGAACTAGTTCTCTTGGTACTGGTAGATCCATTGATCTCAATTTTGGGTCCACTGGTTCTACTGGTGCTGGTGGATCCATCGACATCAATTTTGGGCCAGCTGGTGGATCCATTGACATCAATTTTGGGTCCACTAGTTCTACTGATGATGGTAGATCCATTGATCTCAACTTTGGTTCCACCTATTCTACTGGTAATGAAGGATTTCTTGATTTAAATTCTGTTTCATATTCTTCCTCACACTTCAACACTAATACTAGTATAACTCTTTTGGCACAACAGGAGGACAAACATCCCTGCAACAACGAGGAGGAGATCACCAGGAGGTTCAAACTCTTCCTCTGTTCCCCGTGCACGGCGAGGACGTCTTTGGTAACCTGAAGACTACTTCCGAGGAAGGTAGTGCACATGATTACTATTTCGGTGGCTCAGGCGGTTACAACAGTGGCTCAAACGTTTCTCTTGAGCTCAGCCTCAACCCATCCGGAGCTGCTGACTAGGCTTAGTATAGCATAGTCCTCGCTTTTTTTTTCTTTTTTTTTTTCTTTTTTTTTTTTTGTAATATAAACTCAATAAGATGGTGTGCATGTTTTCTTTCCTGTTTGTTTAACCAACAACAACACCAAGGATCGAACCTTGGTCACCCAATACTGTTTTCAAAACCATAAACAACTCTACTGCACACATCTTTCATAATGATGCAATAAAAACAATCACTCAAAAAGAATCCAACAATCAATTAAGTCGCATCGAGGTCTAGCTAGTATCCTCTGAGTCAAACCAAACACAACAATTTCATCGATAGGATTAGGGATTTATAAAGCTAAACACATCCTGAGTTAGCTAGGAAAAACCCACGTCTTTAGAGTTACTCTTACAACTCTTATAGAATCTCGATAATTCCATCTATCAATTGCTTCAACAAAAACTCACCACAATTCAATCCCTAACATTTAGCGATTCAGAAATCAAATCAAACTCCATATCACATAGTAATTCACTTGAACCACTATGGATACCTAACAAAATCACTAAAATCAATATCCGAAATTGCGTTTAACTATAACACCTAAAATCAATCACCAAAGGCACACACTCTCATCCAACATCATTCACAAGAACTGATTCTAACTCTCCCAATTAATTACACCAAAATCAACTCCATTGCAAAACTTTAAGTGTCCCGCCTACTTAAACTTAAAACACACAACAACTTCAAATTCACTGCAGCCCATCTCCATACTACGATCCAAAACTTAAGAAAACTAGTTCACCACACAAAGGCCACAAAATTCAATTTCATTCACTTGAACAAAACTATATTCACAAGTCACGGTCAGGTCATCAACCCATGGTGTTCAAATGAATAAATTTCAAATCCAGTTTTCCTTGTGAATCGTAACGTATCGTTCCAAAATGATGCAAGCAACATCAACCACGTATATAAGACACATCTCGCGAACTCAATTCAAATTCAGAATCACCAAAACTACTACTAATTCCAATTCTACCAACAATCTTGATTCTGAAGGAATTATAGTACTCAACGACAACCCAAAACAATGGTCTCTCATCTCTAACCATCGAGCACAAAATAAAATTCTTGTCTCGCACCTTAAACCCTGCTTAACAACTTACAAGCACAAGGAAGAAGTAACCGCAATAATTCCTTCCCTAACCGCAACACTACTCACAACTCCACATGAGTCAAGAATCTATTCAAGAACATTAGTATATTCAACTTAAAAAGGCAAAATTACCATCGATTAATACTCGTATCCACATTACAGACGAGCATAGGTCCACACCATGCCTTCAACCAAACACTTCAACAATCAAAAGAACCTCATTTCCATAAAACAATCCTCGTTGACTTAACAGAGTTGAATCAAGAGGTTCCTATTCCTCAAGGATTGTAACTCGCGGCCACTGAACTTATTCCCATACGAACCTACAAGACAACTGTAAGGTTCTAAGTACAACCCCTTCGAATATCCATCACCTAAGGAGTATAGTATGCTTGGCTAATACATGTATAACACTTAAAACACAGTATAAGTCAAATACAAATTCATATTAACCAAGTCAATACTATAGGGAAGGTATTCACGTTCCCTAAACGACCTAGCGGCCTAAACAACTCCCAACACTCACGCATACCCAATGACTTAGCCAATACCAAAGAGCACACGATGGGGATCCGCTGCAGACGGGCCATCACTCGGAAGGTATTGACACATCACCAAATATGCACCTTACGCTCTGATACCAAACTGTCACGCCCCGGATTTTGAATGATAAATTCAAATCCGAAACCTGAATAATTACAATTACAAAAAAACCAAATCTCGAAACTTCGAGTTCATTATTACAATTCACTCTCACAATATATTATAAAGCTCAAATGAGCATAACACACCTCACAACTTACAATTGTTGTAAAACTCTAACAATTGCTCTAACCGCACGATCACCGTCCTGGTTCTCCTGTCCTGTAGGATTACCCGCTACACAATTTGAATAGTGTACCGGGAGTTGCAACAACACAAAACCCGGTAAGCTTTTTACAGCCAGTATGAGTAAACAAGAAAGAACTGTTGATTTATTAGATTTCAAGACTACCACAAACCCACGTTACTTTCTCACTCTCATATATATATATAGACACTTATGAGTTACTCTCAATTTAGCTCATAAGATCACTCACTCTCATATATATATGTAGACACTTATGAGTTACTCTCAATTTAGCTCATAAGATCCCTCACTCTCATATATATATATAGACACTTATGAGTTACTCTCAAATTCGCTCATAAGATTTCCCAACATTTGGTAGACAGACTCATATATATATATAGACCCTTATGAGTTACTCTCAATTTCCCTCATAAGGTTACCATATATATATTGACACTTATGAGTTACTCTCAATTTCACTCATAAGGTCACTCCACATTTGGCAGACAGACTAGAGCTCTAACTGAACGTAACCACTCGTCCGGCCACAGACGTGATTACGATTTAATACTATTAATAACCACCAGCCCGGTACGAGAGCGTGATTCACTAATAGATGCCATGGTCACCTCGTGACCTAGTGATCTCCACAGATCACAACAATTTATTGTTCCTCAACAATAAAACTCAACACCTCTCACAATATATTGTTTCTCAACAATAAACTCAATATCTCTCACAATATATTGTTTCTCAACAATAACTCAACACAACTCCAACAATACATATTATTTCACGTAATAATATATATACAGACATTCACACAGGAATGTCTAGTAACACCAACAATAGTTCATATGATTGCAACAAAATAAAGCAATTAATTGTATTGGGTTCGTAATATGAACCACGTGAGGTTTACTCACCTCGATAATCCCGCTGCGTCTTCAATTCAGCTCAAAATACGATCCACAATCGTCCACCAACTCAAACCGTCAATCACCTAGTCCAATAATGATCTTGACTTAGCCAACAACTCAAATATGTAATTAAACGACGATCCAACGCTCAGATTCAAATTAAACGATGATCCAACGGTCGGATCTGAATTTAATGATGATCCAACGGTCGGATCCTCACGGATCGCCTTTAGGATCATCCTCCAAAATTATCACGAAGATCCAACGGTCAGATCTTCCTGAATCGCCTTTACTAACATCTCCACAAAATTATATGAAAATCCGACGGTCAGATTCTCACGAATCGCCTTCCGAATCACTATTTCTCAATTATACGAAGATCCAACGGTCGGATCTTCGCCCGTGACCTCACAAGGTCACCGGGACAGTCATACGATCAACATATCCAAAATTGAAGCAAAACCGATGGTCAGATCTTCACAGATCGTAAACCGAAGATAAACGTAAAAACGTTAAATAGTAACGTCAAAACGTAAATCCACTATTTATCAACTTTTTCTAACATGACCATGTTATATATCAAAACGCTCGTATGGATGCATAGATCATCGCCTAGATAATGAAAACTCGAAATATGGTCTGATGCGCCGCCACAAGCGGTGGTCAGTGGGCGGTCAACGCGGCGGTCAACGCCGGTCAACCACCTCAGATGGCAAAGTGACCAACTACAAACTGGTTCAAAATGAAAGGGTGGTCGACTTTCATACCTGGAGCTAAGCCTGGTTCGGCCTAGATCGTCCTAGATCAAGCGTTGAAGTTGGATTAATCTCGTGCGTCTGATCAGATTCCAGATTGAATCAGGGACGTCGAAATCTTCAACTCGTGATCTTTCACTCCACACTCCAAATCGTCAAGCAAGGCCTATATGGGGATGATCAGGGGGAAGAGGAGATCACGAAAATGGGGAGGATCGGCCCGTGCAACGCCGGCACGGCTGAGATCCGGTCGGGTCGGTTACTCCGCCTGGGGTCGCTTCGATCCAGCTCTGGGGGCAACGGCGGTGCAAGGCAGCGGCACCAGGCGACTGGGCGGCTTGCGGCGATCACAAGGAGGGCCGGGTCGTGGCCGGAAGACGCCGGAGGACGAAGATGGGTCCGGGTCGGGTCAGTCGGGTCGGCCGCGTGGGAGAGGAGAGAGAACGGAGAAAATGGGGGACTGTTCCGCAAAAAGAAATTGTTTCGTCCTTAAATGAAATTTCTGATTTTTTTTTCGATATTTATAGAAAATTCCCAAATTTCAAAAGTTCATAACTTATTCATACGAACTCCGAATATTGCGTTCCACATGTCCACGAACTCGTATCGACGAGCTCTACAACTTTCATGAAGGAAGTTTTCCCAAATTTTGAACGTATAAAAAGTCAACTTTGTTGACCCCCTAAAAACGTTCGTTTTCGAAAATAAAATCGTTCGAACTAATTCCACACTTCTCCAAGCTTCGTACTCGCTCCTACTATCGTGAAATCATTTCTAAAAATCCACGGAATTTAATTTGGATTTTCCGGGGTATTACAGCTTCTTAAGAGAAGCGTCAGCCATCAAAGAAATTGAGCTGCAGTACTGCAAGACAAGAGTTCAACTAGCAGATATCTTCACGAAGGCGCTCATAAGTTCAAGATTTGAAATGTTTCGAGGCATGCTCGGAGTATCACCAATGCGCATTAAGGAGGAGTGTTAAAACAGTAATGCACATTGGAGTTTTCTAGATCATAACTATCTAGATTAGTCTAGAACATCTCTAAGTCTAGAATGACCATGTAATTAATCATGTGTCTAGAATTGTCTAGTAATTAACCATATGCTAGGTTGGTGAGTTAGTCGGTGGTAATGGTAACCCAATGTCGGTTTACAAGTCTATAAATATGTATCAATTAAGCCTTGTACAAAGTGATCAATTATCTAACAATCATCAAAGCTCCTCTGTTAATCAAAAATAGCTCCTCTATTTTTAAATATCTCCTCTCCTCTGTTTCTAGTCCTAACTCACCTTAACAATCCTATACCTTGTCTTAAATCTCAAAATCCTAAACACTAACGTTCTTTGACTTCTAAAAACGATCAATAAGAACCATAACCCTGTAGCTTCATAGGCAGGAAGCAGGTGGGAAATCACAAACATGCACATTTTTCATATCGGAGAATCATGTGTTTAAATGTAAACAGGCTGAATCAATTCAATAACCCAGAGACAAATAGACTGAGAGCAAAGACAAAGCAATTCCACATATAACGGAGTTCCTAGATGCTTATGTTGGTTAACACAACTTAAAAAATGAGTTTTGTTGTTTTGAGAGGCAAACGATAAAACTTTGAAATGACTCATCTTCAAAATAAATACACAAACACCAAGTCTCTAGGCCAATTTTCCTTTGTTATACACTGACATTGTTGAAGAATATTGACTTGTGTGTGTCTTGTCAAACTAGGTTTAGTTCTATAGTTGTAATAGGAGAGAAGGTTCTGGATTTCCTAGTCCTATTCGGATTATGTTTCCTTGTATCATAAGACAATGTACTTTGTAATCCTTATATATAGGGCTAGTACACACCAATTCTATCAATTCTATCTTTGCATCCAATTTTCTAAAACACGTTATCAGCATGAGCCCTAACCACTAAAACCAAAATCCCATAACCGAAAAAATCCATCACTGTTAAGCTTGCCATTAGCCTCTCCTACACCTAGCCCGCGCTATCCTCGCCACCGCTGCAACCTTGCCACGTACTACGCGCCCCTATGCTTGCCCTTGCTAACCTCGCTAGCTTCTACCCTCTCGCGCGCCTAAGCACTTTGCTGCCCCTGCAGCATCACCGCAGCGCCTGCTAGCCTCGCTAGCATCTGCTCACCCTTGTGCACCTCAGCCGACCCCGTGCTCTGCTTGCTCGCTTGCACCCACAAGACACCGTGCACACACCACCTTGCTAGCCTCGCTCCTCTACCTGGGTAGCCTTACCACAACTTGAACCACTTCAAGCTTCCAAGCATTCAGGGTTTCAAGCTCCAAATTAACCAAGTAAGTTTTTAATTCAAGTTCTTGCTTTCTTGTTTTTAAATTACTTTTTTTTTTCTCGGGGACTTGCAACCTCCCTTCTTCTACATCCCACCTTTCTTATAACGTGGGTTCATTTATATAAAAGCAGAATCGTGGGGATTCAAGCTATATATGAACTAAGAGCGTTCTTAATCTTCAGACTAAGAGCATCCGTAAGCATCGATTTTTGACCATAAACATCATTGTTTCGGTTTAATCCAAAGAAAATTCTTGGAAATCGATTTCTTGGTAGCATAGCTCGGAAATCTTATTTACATTAGTTTTTGTGGAAGTTTTAACTCCGATATTTTCTCCTTCTCCTTTTTCAGGATGCCGAACGAGCCAAAGCTCGACTTCCCCATATTGGACTCAACCGAATCAGAATACCATAGCTGGGTAACCGATGTTGAGAACTATCTCACTTCAAAGTGAATTTTATCCATAATCCGGGAACCAAATCCGGAGCTCGTATTTGAGTGCACGACTATGAGACATGCTCAAGCTCTCATCTTGATGCGACGACACATGGATAAATCACTCCAATTGGAGTACATATCGATCAGAGATGCAAGAGAATTAAGGGTAGCTCTAGAAGAGCGTTTTGGAAACGTCCAAGATTCTAGTTATAATGGGTGAGATATATATATATTGTAACCTGTTTTTGAATGACGTACTTTAGTGGTGATTAACTTGAGAAAATTGGATCATCGTGTGGTGGGACCACATTCAGATACGGATATCGCTTTGTGTGATACAAGATGTCGGACGGATGTCTGTTTTGTATCAAGCATATTATCGAGGAAAGATCTTGTGAATTGTGTTTGCTGTCTCAGAGAACTGGTTGTTGCTTGAATTGAATACATGTAATGGAATTCCTTGGATGAATTGAGTGAGTTTTACCACTTTGGTGCCATTATATGTGGGGATGGGTTGAGCTGTTTGTGGTATCAGTTCTTGCCCTGATCAAACTTTCTACCACATGGTGACCCTTAATTGGAAAGATATATAAAGTTGTTGGTACGAGTGATATCCGGTCACCACCACTTGTTTAACGGTAAGATGACTTGAACAGGAAGTAGATTTTCGTTTCTGTGGTATTCAAGTGTTGTTTGTTTAAGTAATCGACCTTGAGCTTTTCATTGTCGGTATTCTATGGCTTAGATTTGGGCACTTATTTGACTTTCTTCCCAAGCTGTTTAGTGCAAAAAGAGTTTTTGCAATCCCCCTTATCAGTGGCTAAGACTTTTCGGTAATGCTGGTAGGCCTATCTATACTTTAGGACTATTGGGTCAACGGGGGATGCTGTGAATTTTGATGGGATTGTCGTCACTGGCCAGATTCCAGCATGAGAATTGTTCATTTCAAGTGTTGAACTTCTTTTCCAGTTGGTCAACTTTGGATCAGGTTTTGAGCAATTCCTAGTGTTGTTGGATACATCATAGTCCGTTAGAGGATTTGGTACATGTAGGATTTGGAACTTTTCCATCATGTCATACCTGTAGTAGAATTGTCATCAGGTGAAGTCGGATAGTTGGTTGGAGATGTTCTGCATGGGGCTGGTGGAGCAGTTATAAGAGAAACTTTTCCTAGCTAACTAAAAAGGCCATTTTATTGAAGATTGATCAGAATTCCAGTCAAGCATCTAATAACACAGATTGTGGTATTTCTGGTGGTGAGAATTACATTGGTATATGAAATAGATTTATCATTGTGGCATTAGAGGCCAGTGAGAACGACATGGATTCAAACAGATTTTTGACCCATAACTATTAAAGAAGTGTAGTTTCAGCTAAGAACAGCTGTAGTGTGATGCATCTCCTCCAGGATTTGAGTCTTTGGGCTGGAGTAGAGTGAGTACTTACGGTTCTTGCTTTGCCCCGGGTTTCGAAAGACGTGGTATTTGTTGTGTACCGTTAAGTGAACACTAACTTGTGAGGAATTTTAGCAGTTTTGATTGGAGACATTGGTAATTAGTAGATTCCTTGAAACACATTCAATTTGGAAGAGTTTTCCACCGCATTATATTTATAGGAAGTTTTAAGGGACAACGCTAGTTACCCAGTTCGAGATACTATAAGTGTGGCCAGCCGGGTAACTATCAAATGAGTTTTCTTTGTTGACTTGGAATGTCGTTTCAAGGCGTGATCAATGTTCCAGTCAGTTAGCTGAGCAGCGCAGAGAAAGTGTAGTGGCCCCCTTAACCTATATGATTAGGAATTTATAGGTTTGTTCGAAGCTACCCTTTGTTATACTTGACAATTGTGGGACCTTGATGTGAACGATATTTGATTAGAAATCTATGCACAAACAGGCAAAAAGAAAGTGTTGTTTTGTGGTAGCTACGGAAATCACTTGTTTTGGACTTGTTGGTTAATAGTAACCATCTTGTGGCATATTAGTAGCGGTTGGGTTACCCCCATGAACGCACGTACGAAGGGAAATGTGTTAAGTATGGATTGATATATTATCACAATGTTGTTGGAGAACGGGGTGGATCTTCACCGTGCGACTTATATGGAAAGGTTATGAATACTTCTATTCCAACCGATTGACTTGTGATGTCAATACTTTGTGCTATCTGAGCTATAAACATGTTGTGATTTGTTTGAGTAGTTGGATTGATCGGAGACGCTATGAATTGTTAAAGTAGTGACTTGAGGTTGTAAAAGAAAACTTAACTCAAGGAAGAGATGACAAGTATAGAGATTCAGGCATCATCGAATGAGGATTGTACTTTTTAAGGGTTGATCTTCTTGTTCAATCGGCCAACTCTTGGATCATTTTTAAAACTAATGTCTATATGTTTGGAGCAGTTTGGCACATCTTTCCTATTCCTTACCATCCCCACTGTTGTGAGGTTGATGTGTTATCTTTCTTCGTAAATGTGTACTTCGGGTTGGTATGTACTCTTCAGCAGTATGAAATTTCGAGGACGAAATTTGTGTAAGTAGGGGAGATTGTAACGTCCTGAACCTGAACTTACCGGTTTACTAACCATTTGGACGGTAAACGACTTTTACTTTCACTTTTACTGTCGTTTCGGTATTTTTAGTGGCCCTAAAAGTCAGTTTTTTGTTCGGGTCCAAATTTGAGAAAATGTTCTTCATAAAAGTTGTAGAGGACGTTAAACCGAGCGCGTGCATATATGGTACGTAAAAATAAGAATTAGTATGCGAAAGTTATAAGCGAAATACGAAAGTTACTGTAGATGGTAAGTAGTATAAATTCAAATTTTTACTGTAGGCTGGTAAATTTCCTTTTCTTTTCTCTCTCTCTTCTGCAACTCTCTCTTCTCCCTCTTCTGCAACTCTCTCTTTCTCCGCCTCCAGGCCACCTAAGGGCGTGCAACTGGCGTCGTTGGCTTCGTCTCCTCCTCCTCTCGACGCCCACGGTGGTATCTCACGAAAACTTGGCTGGAAAACGACGAACCAAGCAGGGACGGAGCCACTTGAAGGGCTGTCTGGGTTGTAGCCCAAGGGAAAAATTGGGCAAAAAACTACCAAGTATGGGTATAGCCCAAATAAAAAATATATATATATATATACTAATGCTTTGCAATTGGGTTGCTGCTGTCGGTCCCGACTCCATACTCAGTAACTCAGAATCTCAGATACTCTCACTCTCTCCCCAAGTTCAGAACTTCAGATCGATTTTGATTCTACCTTCCACTCTTCCAGGCTCCAGCCACCGAGCCACCTCTATGGCTCTATATTCAGAGTTTCAGTCCGCCTGAGCTACCTCCTCTAGTCCTCCGCCACCGTCCACCGAGCCACCTCCACGGCTCCACTGCGGTCTGCATCTTTGGATTCTCTGCGACTCCTGCTCCTTGAACTCTTGAAGGCTTCAAATCTTTAATCTTCAATCCCTGAATCTCAGATAGTCAGATTCTCAGGTAAACACCGTATACCCAATACCCATGTTGAAGTGTTGTGTTGCTGATGATGTTTGATTGTTTGAATCTTCAATTCGTGATGTTTGGTGTTTAGGGTGAGGACCGTGAGGTCGTAATTCAGTAATTGGGAATTGGGAATGGCCGAATGGGTTGATGAATGATGACTGGATGTTGATAATTGGGAATGGGTGATGGGTTGATGTCGATAATTGGGAATGGGTTGATGTCGATAATTGGGAATGGGTTGATGTTGAATACTTGAATTGTTGATAATTGGGAATGTGTTGAATCGGTTGATGAATGGTGATGTGGTGTTTGATGTTTGGTGTCCAGATTCCACATAATTGGGATTTTAGTGATGTTTTTTTTTAGATAAATGATAATTGTTTATCTAAGCTTAGGCCATTTAATTTTGCATAATTGCATATTTACCTTACTGATTTCCATCTTGCTTGTTAATTGTTAATTGTTATATTGAAATATATGTATATATATCATAGGTATTGAATAAAATGACGGATCGCCGAAAACCCAAGCGGTATAAAAATATTCTTTCATGGTTTACAAGTGATATTCCATCAAGTGGTAGTGGGAATGAAATCGGGAGTGGGAGTGGGAGTGGGAGTAGAAATGTGACTGAGAATTCTGTGAATGATGTTCCTATAAATGATTCTCCACCTATTCCACTAGAAGAGTGTCGTGATGAAAGAATTGAGATAGAAGAAAATTTTGATGCTACTTCTCTTGAGCGTGATCCTGGAATACAACTTCCAATATGTAAGTATCATTTGAATGAGCGTGACAATATTCGAAGAGCTTATGTGGTCTTAGGACCGTATCAACCTCAGTTAAGCAAGTATCCATCTTCTTTTGATGGAGGTCAAGGTCGAAAATTTAATGCCAAATGGTTCAAAGATTGGCCTTGGCTTGAGTATTCCGAAGAGTTAGACAAAGCATATTGCTTCCCGTGTTTCCTCTTTGATAGTTATCCATCCCACCATCCAGCATTCACTGAGTATGGGTTTCAAGGTTGGAAGAATGTTATGTCCAAACAGTCTGGTATTCTTGCTCACATGGGAGGCATAAATTCCCCACATAGTGCTGCCATGCTCAAGTGGGAGACACTAAGAAACCCATCTAAACATATTGAGAGAGTGATTAGCACACAATCATCACAAGAAGCAGCAAATAACCGATTCCGGCTTATTACTACTATAGAGAGTGTAAGGTTGTTAGCCCACCAAGGATGTGCTTTTAGAGGGCGTGATGAATCCATTGATTCATCCAATGGTGGAAATTTCAATGCAGTTGTGAATTCTTTTGGAAGAATGAATATAGAAGTTCAAAAAGTCTTAGAAAATTCTCCTGGAAATGCCAAGTATACTTCTCCAGAAATTCAAAAACAAATTGCCAATATTCTTGCCAACAAAGTTAGAACCAAGATTCGTGAGGAAGTGGGAGATGCCAAGTTTTGTATCCTAGTTGATGAAGCAGTTGATGCATCTAATAGGGAGCAAATGGCTATCATTCTTCGATTTGTTGATTGTTATGGGTTTATTAGAGAACGGTTTTTCAAAGTTATTAGTGTTGCAGACACTTGTTCTCAAACTTTGAAAATTGAGATATCCAAAGTTCTTGCTCAATATGACCTTCAGGTAGAAAACATGCGTGGCCAAGGATATGATGGTGCTAGCAACATGCGGGGTGAATTTAATGGTTTACAAGCTTTGTTTCATGAAGAGTGTCCATCTGCATATTATGTGCATTGCTTTGCTCATCGCTTACAATTGACTTTAAATGCTGCAGTTAAAGGGGTGCATGATATTTGGGAATTTTTCTCTACTCTGAACTTTATTGTAAATTTTGTTGATTCTTCTGCAAAACGGCATTCAGCGTTAAAAGTTATTAGAGAAGAAGAAATTGCAGAATTAGTGGCTGCTGTTACACTTGGTACGGGTAGAGGGGCTAATCAGGCTTGCACTTTGCAACAAGCAGGGGCTACTCGTTGGGGTTCACATCTTCGATCTATATCAAGTTTGATTAAATTATTTGGAGCCACCTGTTTGGCTCCAATTTTGTTGCAGCTGGTCAACAGTCTCTTTTCTGCGCGGGCTTGCCAGCACCGTTCGGGTGCGGTCGTCGGGGGTGTCCCTTGACCTGACTTCTATCAAGCGATTGTAGACGAGGAGAGCACCAACCTCGTCGCGGGATTCTTTGTGCCTCGTGGCGAGGACTTTTGCTGAGCTTCTTGAAAATCACAATCGATACTCGATGTTGTAGATCGAGCAGAGCGAGAACCACTGGGAAGTGAGGAGAACTTGCTAAAGCGTGACTTTAGCTTGGCTGGGTTGCTAGGGCGTTACCCTTGCTTGGCTGGTTCTGTAACCGTTGTGGTCGCGGCACTACCGTCGGCTCCCGAGGAGACTAGGACCGAAGTACGTTGACAGAGGGTTTGGTGGCACTGAAAGTCGGCTTCTGAGAAGACTAGGACTAGGAGTGTGATCGCCGCTAAGAGAAAGAGAAGGAGAGGAGTTGCTCTTAGAGACGTTTGCTCTAGAGAGAACTTAGATCATCTTAGAGATGTTGTTGTTGTATGTGAATGGGTGTATTAGAATGAGAGGAGAAGGTGTTTATATAGGGAAGAAAAAGAAGAGTGAAATGATGAGTGGAAGAAAAATAATGAAAGTAGATCTAAGTTCACTTGTAAAATATGGAAAAGATAGAGAAAAGATGAAATGAAAGCAAAGCATGAAGGTGCAGCAACATAGAAGTGGTGATGATCTATTAAAGAGATTGTAGAAGAAAAATATATCCAAGGAAAAAGAGAAAAGCATCTAGCTTTCTTCATGTGGGTAGGAAACATGAACATGTGAATATTGAGCTGGTTTTAGATCAGTTTCTGCCCCTTTATTCCTTCTATTATTTCTCCAACAAGCCTTCAGAATGAGCTTTCGACTTCTTCATAAAAAATGTTCAACTATGAGTGTAGATCATTCTGACAAATTTTCAGAGCTTTATTCCATGCGGTTGGGCTGGAAATGCTGCTGGACCTCTTACAGGTCCAGTTTTCCAGTTTTGCTTCTGTAGAAAATTGGACTGATTGTTTGAAGGCCTTCCACTCAAAAAAATCTCTGGCACTCTTCATAAGAAATTATCCTTGGGCTTTCTAGAATGGATCTGCAGAGTTTCAGCTCATTTCAAGTTCATTTGGTCAGTCTGCCGCCCCTCCTTCCTTGTTTAGCTCGGTTTCTCCTAGCCGAAGTAGGAAAATATGCTAAAGTTGACTTGTCATACTTCCATAGTAGGCTTTATTTAGCCTCTAAATATATATTTCGAACTTGTCGACAATATATAGCTTGAGCCACTGACATTGGCTCAATTTCTCCAAGACACGCCTTGTCAGGCCAAAATGTTCATTTTCGGTCCAAACACCACCCGAACAACTCTTGCAGAATTGGTTGCAAACGGACCAAATAAAGTACAAGGAGAAGCAAAGAGTGTAGGTAAGGCTATGAAGCGTTTTGATTTTGTGTTTTGCTTGCTTTTGATGCATGATGTTATGAGGATTACTGACTTTCTTTGTCAGTCATTGCAAAAAAAAGCCATAGACATTTTGAATGCTCTAAACTTTCTTTCAATAACAAAATCAAAACTTCAAGATATGAGAGAAGATGGTTGGGATAATTTGATTATGAAGGTTGCATCATTTTGTTGTGAGCATGATATTATTATGCCGGATATGTCTGCTCCTTACAAGAAAGGTATAAGGGCTTGTGAACAAAATATTACAAATGAGCATTATTATCGGGTCAATATACTTAATGCTGTCATAGATTTTCAATTGCGGCAAAGCTGGATAGTAGATTTCAAGATAATTCGTTGGAGCTCCTTGTTCTTAGTGCTACATTTGACCCTCGTGATAATTTTGTTTCATTCAAATCTGAAGATGTTAGCAATCTTGCTTTGAAGTTTTATTCTCAAGATTTTACATCATCTGATATGTTTGCTCTAAATATGGAGTGTGGGTATTTTCTAACAGATATTCAAAAGGATGTAAGATTTTCCAAGATAAATTATGTGTCTGATTTGTGTCGGCGGTTAGTTGAAACAAGAAAGTCAGTGATACGCTTTGAGCAAGCGCATAATTTAACCCTAAAAATATCATTAGTAGTATAAGCAAGTAGGGATCGTTCTATTCCGGGGATTGAGGGTACACCTGTCATTGTCAAACAATTAAACAATTAAAATTAAAACAAAGTAATATAATCACAAAGATATTCACAAGTATAAACATATTTACGAAAAAGGGGGAATTTTGGATTTTGGATTCGAAAATAAACTAAGTTAAGAAAACAAATAAAACACATAAACATAATTAAACGAATGGAATGAGAGAACAAAGATCAAAACCGAAACTTATGATTAAAATTGATTCAAACCCTAATATTGTTCATCTAAGTCATGAGAAAGGAGTTGATCATGTGAAACATTCGAAAGCAAATGAATTCCCATTTTTTACTTTTCAATGCTAATTAACCTAAGCGAAAGCACCTAGATTAATCCTATCAAACATGCAATCAAACCCTAGAAAGCTAGTCAATCATGTCATGTTTAACGCATTACACATAGAGAAAGGCTATCAACTCAAGTGTACAACTTAGTATGGAAAAGTCCACCTAATTGCAATTCTCTTTAATTAAATTCGATCTTTGTACAAAACCTTTACTACTTTGATTCAAGTTTACACAAAACGAAAAGTCGATTTCATGTTCTTAAACCTAGCACCAATTATATCGAAACCCTAAGTGTTTGCAACCACATAAGATTAAAATACAAAAGTTATCCATAATGCAAATTTAATTAAACAAACCCACATAAGCAACTCTTGAATCACAATATATGAATCTGAAAATTCTCAATTAATCATAAAATTCCAGAAATTAACAATTGTTCAAACATATATGTCAACTAAGGCAAAACCAACGAAATACAAAGCAAAGGTTACAAAGTAGAGGTCGAATTACACCGTGGATGGAAGATGAAGATGGGTGAATAACGTTGAATCCTTTGAGACTCGAAAGCAAGCTTCAAAGGTGGAGGATGGATGATGATGCTGATAGAAGCATTTTAATGTGATATTTTAATAGTTAATTCCTCACATTTTGCTTAGTTAATTCCTTAACGAATCGATTTTTAATTCAATTTTTATTTTTAGGTACATTGGAGTAGATGATGATGAAATAAGTGTTAGGTCCATAAAATGATGGAGAAAAATGGAAATGCACTAAAAAGGTCAACTTTACACATTTTCCTACTCCGGCTAGGAGAAACCAAGCCAAGCAAGGAAGAAGGAGCGACCACCTGACCAAATGAACTTCAAATGAGCTGAAACCTTCCAGATCCATTCTAGACATCCTAAGAAACATTTCTTATGAAGAGTGCAAGAGCCAAAAAGAAGTGGAAGGCCTTCAAACAGTCAGCCCAATGTTCTGCAGAAGCAAAACTGGAAAACTGGACCTGTAAGGAGTCCAGCAGAAATTCCGGCCCAAACACATGGAGATAAATTCTGAAAATTTTACAGAATGATCTACACTCATGATGGATCATTTCATATGAAGAAGTCACGGGCAAAATCTGAAGTCTTGGTGGAGAATTAATTGAAGGAAAAATGAGTAGAAAGTGACTCAAACCTAACAAATTCCATTAGTGTTTAAATATTCAAACCTAATAAATTCCATTAATGTTTAAATGCTCAAACCTAACATATCATCATTTGTTTAAATCCAAATAGTTTTGCTTGGTAGCCTATAAATAGAGGCTACAACAAAGAAGAAAGACATTCCTTCATCCATTCCATCTTCTTTGTCTCTCCATTTCCTTTCCATTTTCCTTTCCATCCTCTAGTTTCAAGTTTAGTCATCTCCACGAGTTCAAGCAAGGCCAAAGAAGAAGAAGAGAAGCCGTGAGCACTTCCATCCATAGCCATCCTTGAAGCTTGCTTTCGAGTTTCAAGAATCCACAACGTGAATCATCCATCTCATCTTCATCCACGGTGTAATTCGATTCTCCTTTGTAACCTTTGCTTTGAATTTCGTTGGTTATGAACTAGTTGACATATATGTTTGAACAAAGTATTATTTCTGGAATTTTTATGATTAATTGAGAATTTTCAGATTCATATATTGTGATTCGAGAGTTGCTTATGTGGGTTTGTTTAATTAAATTTGCGTTATAGATAACTTTTGTATTTTAATCTTATGTGGTTGCAAACACTTAGGGTTTCGATATGAATGGTGCTAGGTTTAAGAACATGAAATCGACTTTTCGTTTTGTGTAAACTTGAATCAAAGTAGTAAAGGTTTTGTACAAAGATCGAATTTAATTAAAGAGAATTGCAATTAGGTGGACTTTTCCATACTAAGTTGTACACTTGAGTTGATAGCCTTTCTCTATGTGTAATGCGTTAAACATGACATGATTGACTAGCTTTCTAGGGTTTGATTGCATGTTTGATAGGATTAATCTAGGTGCTTTCGCTTAGGTTAATTAGCATTGAAAAGTAAAAAATGGGAATTCATTTGCTTTCGAATGTTTCACATGATCAACTCCTTTCTCATGACTTAGATGAACAATATTAGGGTTTGAATCAATTTTAATCATAAGTTTCGGTTTTGATCTTTGTTCCTTCATTCCATTCATATTTTTATGTTTTTTCATTTTAATTGTTTTTGTTAACTTAGTTTCATTTTCGAAAAAACCAAAAACAAAATCCCCCCTTTTCGTGTAAAATGTTTATATTTTGTGAATACATTTGTGAATATTATACTTTGTTTTAATTTTAATTGTTTAATTGTTTGACAATGACAGGTGTACCCTCAATCCCCGGAATAGAACGATCCCTATTTGCTTATACTACTAACGATGTTTTCAGGGTTAAATTATGCGCTTGCTTTGAGCGTATCAGATGCTCACGGCTTGGTTCTTCTCTTCCTTGGCCTTGCTTGAACTTCGTGGCTTGCCCTAGAGGATGTTGGAAAGGAAAATGGAAAGGAAATGGAGAGACAAAGAAGATGGAATGGATGAAGGAATGTGGTTAGAGTGAGAGGAGAAGGTGTTTATATAGGGAAGAAAAAGAAGAGTGAAATGATAAATGGAAGAAAAATAATGAAAGTGGTTTGTAAAATATGGAAAAGATGGAGTAATGATGAAATGAAAGCAAGGCATGAAGGTGCAGAAGTATGGAAGTGATGATGATCTATTGGAGCAGAAAAATATATCCAAGGAAAAAGAGAAAAGCATCTAGCTTTCTTCATGTGGGTAGGAAACTTGAACATGTGGTGTTGAGCTGTTTTTAGATCAGTTTCTGCCCCTTTATTCCTTCAATTATTTCTCCAACAGGACTTCAGATTTGGCTCGTGACTTCTTCATATGAAATGATCTACCATGAGTGTAGATCATTTTGGTAAAATTTCAGAATTTATTTCCATGCCTTTGGGCCAGAATCTCTGCTGGACTCCTTACGGGTCCAGTTTTCCAGTTTTGCTTCTGCAGGAAATTGGGCTGACTGTTTGAAGGCCTTCCACTCAAAACTAGCTCTGGCACTCTTCATAATAAATGATCCTTAGGATGTCTAGAATGGATCTGGAAAGTTTCAGCTCATTTAGAGTTCATTTGGTCAGGCGGCCGCTCCTTCTTCCTTGCTTGGCTTGGTTTCTCCTAGTCGGAGTAGGAAAATGTGTAAAATTGACATTTTAGTACATTTCCATTTTTCTCCACCATTTATAGGTAAGTGTGGACCTAATGCTCATTTCACCATCATTTACTCCAATGTACCTAAGAAAATAGAAATTGAGTTAAAAATCGATTCGTTAAGGAATTAACTAAGCAAAATGTGAGGAATTAACTATTAAAATACCACTTTAAAATGCTCCTATCAAATTCCCCCACACTTAGCTTTTGCTAGTCCCTTAGCAAAATCAAAAACTAACAAACCAAAAAGACTATGACACACAACAAAGAAACCAACGAAAAAAAATGACTAAGTATGGAAACAAAAACACAAAGACTCAAAGAAACCAAAAACGTAAAACACAAAGCAAAACACAAAGAAAAAAAAATGTCACACATAAAAGAGTAAATTCAAAGACAAAGACCAAGATGTTGACATCACAAAGACCTCTATTGCCCTTTAACATATTGACTCAGAAATCTCTTACTTTCACAACACCAAGATTAGCACTCAACCAAGAATCAATGTTAAGCATTCGAGAGTTAATTAAAACATATGATCCACACATACACAAGTAGGACTTGGTTGTAACAATGGTGATGGGGTTTAGCTTAGCATGCTTCAGACAAGTATGATTCATATCCTCACAAGGTATATCCACTCTTTCTTCTCTCAGATCAAGGCAATGCTTAAAAGCTTATAATCACTCATTTATATGTGAGAGAACATATTTTAAGGCAGTCAAATAGCTCACATATATAAGAAACGAAAAGCACTTTGTGAATATAATTTTTTTTTCAAAAGATCTCATGAAGGATATCAACTACTTGCACGAATGGACCCAAGCCATAGGTTCAACTCTTGTAACTCATCTCCACATCAAAGGCTGTCCCATCTTAAGGATCAAGAAGGTCTTCTCAAAGGGTTGTAATGGGGCTAAGGCTCAAAGTTTTCAGAAATGAAAGGTATGGAATGTCAAAGTATCCTAAAAACCTAGCAGAGCTCATGCAGATGTAGAGAGACTTCTAGAAATCCACCAACTCAAAACGCCACACCCATAGAGGTAAAAATAAAAGGGCTAATGTCTTCATGTTGGGCCCAACCTTCCTTCTAAACTTCCTTTGAACTCTAGTGAAATGGACAAAGGTCAAATTTTTCTGTAGTGGGCCTTCAATTCAAAGCAAACTCCAAAATCACTAAGTATGGGGGATGAAAGTCCATAAACATATATTTTTTTTTTCTTTCTTTTTCTTTTTAGCCGTACACAATTTTTCTCTTTTCTTTTCATTTTTTCACGGCTTCAACATATCTTTTTCTTTATGGACAAGTCTATCCCCACACTTGAACTTTCACCTCTTCTCAATCTTCATCCTTAGCACCAAACCCATGTAGTATGTCTCAAAAGATAGCTCCACTAAGTTTTTAGAACAAAGGGTAGGATTATCACTATACTAAGGTTCAGGGGTTAAGGATTTTTAGGGTGATGAAAGAAAAGGCTTAATGTAGGCTCAAAGGGGTTTATCTAGGGGGGTCCCACGACGGGCACAAATGGGGACACAAGTTTATTTAGCAATGGTGGTAATTCCTAGAGAACCTCTATCCCTTCCAGAATCAGGGCCATGTATTGATATCACGTCTCAACAAGCACAAGAGCGAATTCTAGCATTCTCTAGTCAATTAAACTTAATCTATGGCAAACAGTCAATCAAGATGAAAGAATAATGAGATCATCAAAACATCGCCAAGAAATTAAGAATATATTTTTCATTTCACTCCAAGAAAAAGGGACATGGTTCAATTATCTCACATGGATTTTATGAATCACAACTCATCTTAACATGCTCATATTCTGTACCAAGGTCATGCAATCCATATCCACTACAAGTGCATACATTTTTCATATATCTCAATTAACCAAAGAATACCATGTTAAAATCATCTCAATGTTGTGATCCTCTTTTAGTCATGATTTCAGAGATATAGAATCATCCCAGACAGTTTGAAAGGCATCCTAAGACTCAAAACAAAACAAAAACAAGAACAACACATAAAGTGATGCAACATACAAGAAAAAAAAACGTTTTGGACTTAGGGATATTTCTCTTCTCCTTTCGGTAACTCCTTTGGAACATGACCAGGTGAAGAGAGGAACGATTTTGGCGGAGCTCAGCTCACTTGATTTACAGGGGACGAGACCCTTTGTCAGCACTTCTCATATCCAAACTAGACCTTTAGACATCACATCCCATTGGATGCGCCTACGATGAAGAAGATATTTACCCAAAATTCATTTTGACTCTAACAACAAACAAACAAAACAAACAAACTAAAGAACAAAGATAAACAAAAACCAAAACATGAATATAAAACCTAAAACAAAGTTAACGATTTTTTTTTTTTTTTTTTTTTAATTTAATTTTTTTAATTTTCTGATTTTTCTGATTTTTTATTTTGTTTTCTTTTTATGACAAAAACTAACTACAAGCATTAATCCTTCCCCCCACACTTAAATCATACATTGTCCTCAATGTTAAACAAGTTAGAGCATGCAATGAACAATTATCATGTGAATGGAATGATTAACTCAAGAAAATCTAAAAACAAAAACTAAAAACGCAAATAACAAAGATACAATCAGAAAATAGTAATAGAGGAGATAGAGTTTAAGAGAGCAAATCTGCGTTGATGGCTCCTCCACAGCTACGGTTGAAATGGGTTGCCTCCCATGCAGCGCTTAATGTTTAAAGTCTTTCAGCCCAGACTTGTACCTCCATTTACTCCTTTGGAGGAGCGGTATGCGGGCGAGTGGCAGCCTTCTTGCTGGTTTCAGCCTTCGGAGGAGGGTTCTGATGGAGTGACATAAATAAAAAAAAAACGGGGGAGGCAAGGTTCGAAACCTTAACCTGCTGCATGAAACCTTTGTCCCCAACCACTGGAGCACAAGCTGTGCTTAATATAATGTGTACAAATTTTATACTTATTATGTCATAAACGAACATAATAAAAATAAACGAGAGGCGAGGTTCGAACCTCAGACCTCTTGTACACGAACTTTACACTCAACCACTCGAGCACGGCTGCTCATGTTATTATCCATAGCAATCCTTTTATTTAAATCAACTGTTTCAACTGTTTCAACAATTCGGCACAAAACATCCAAGACTGTTGCAGAAACCCAGCCCAACGTATCCAAAACTGTTACAGAAATCCGGCCCAACTCATCCAAAACTGTTTCAGAAACTCAGCCCATCATGTCCAAAACTGTTTCTGAAACTCGGCCCATCAGGCCTCCACCCACAGCTACAGTGATGCCTTGATCCGAGACAGGCCCAAGTACGGCCCACTTGTGTCACGGCTTATCCCTTCCGTGATTTACGGCAGTCAAATCTGCTTTCGGCTACAGCTGTCTGCCACAGCGCCTCGAGATTCCCTCGGTCCCCTTACACGCTCTCCACGCGCCAACAACTTTTCCGGGTTTCAGGGCGACTTTAATCCAACGCGTAGAATGAATCACAGGAATCGTCCATCCAACGGTGGAGATCTGCTCACCTCGCTCTATAAATAGGTGCATTCTGAGGGCGCAACTGTTCACTCCAAAGGAACGAAAATCTCTCCTGAGTTCCAGCCCCTCTCTCCCAACTCTTCAGCTTTCCTCTTCTTTCAAAACTCAAAATATTTCTTCTTCGATTCAATCCTTCTCTTCTGATCTTCTCTCCCATCTAGTTGATTCAATCCCATCTTTCCTCTGAACTTTCAGATCTCCAACACACCATCATCATCCTTAATCCCTTTAACAACAACTCCTTCAAACACTCGACAACTTTACTCTTCGATCTTCACATCCCCTCAACCCATTACCATGGAACCACGAACTCTGCAACTGATGGAGCTACAAACCCAGCAACAAATCGAGGATGGAGGAAACAACCAAGCAGCCGGGAGTAGTGCCAACACAGATTTCTGGCGAAGCCGTGCCAGGTGGGTTCCTACTCCAGATCAAATAAGGATCCTCAAGGATCTTTACTACGACAAGGGAGTTAAGTGCCCAACTACAGAGCACATTCACGAGATCTGTCTCCAGCTGAACCAGTATGGACATGTTGAGGGCAAGAACATTTATTTTTGGTTCCAAAATGTCAGGGCTCGAGAGAAGCAGATGAAGAGGTGCAATCAGGCTGCTCAAGTGCCCATGGGAACTAGTTCTCCTGATACTGGTGGATCCATTGATCTCAATTTTGGGTCCACTGGTTCTACTGGTGCTGGTGGATCCATCGACATCAATTTTGGGCCAGCTGGTGGATCCATTGACATCAATTTTGGGTCCACTAGTTCTACTGATGATGGTAGATCCATTAATCTCAACTTTGGTTCCACCGATTCTACTGGTAATGAAGGATTTCTTGATTTAAATTTTGTTTCATATTCTTCCTCACACTTCAACACTAATACCAGTACAACTCTTTTGGCACAACAGGAGGACAAACATCCCTGCAACAACGAGGAGGAGATCACCAGGAGATTGAAACCCTTCCACTATTCCCCATGCATGGTGAGGACATCTTGGGCATCATGAAGACTACTTCCGAGAGAGGTAGCGGTTATGGCGGTGGCTCTCACATTTCCCTTGAGCTCAGCCTCAACTCCTACAGAGATGCAGACATGGCTTAGTATAGAGTATTATTATTATTATTTTTTTTTTTTTTTGTAAATAGCTGAATTTAATAAGACTGAATGAATGCATTTTTTTTTTTTATTATTATTATTTTTTTATTTTATTTTATTATTCTTTATTTATTTATTATTATTATTTTTTTTATTATTATTATTATTTTTTATTTTTTTTTTATTTTTATTATTATTATTATTATTATTATTTTAAATATAGGACTCAAAAATATTTATAGGACTCAAAATGAAAGACAAAAATATTTATAGGATTCAAAATGAAAGACAAAAATATAAATCCCTTCCCCCACACTTAAATATTGCATTATCCTCAATGTAATCAATTAAAAGCATGCAATGAAATAAGTAAGCATATAGGGATGAAATTTACGAAAATAACTACTAAAACAAAAAGAAAATGGAGGAGTAAAAGGGGAAGAGAAAGCAAATCTGATTATATTCTGAATTGGGTTGCCTCCCAAGCAGCGCTTGTATTTTACGTCTTGCAGCCAGACGGTACCTACATTAAATAAAGTTAGTAACTTAATATTAACAAAGAAATACAAAAAAAAAAAAAAAAAAAAAAAACAAGTAACTATGAATTACAAACTACAAGTATAATTAACAAGTATTTTGTACATAAGACACAAGTTAAGTATACAAGTGAGTATAAAACGTAAAAAAAGTATTTTTACAAGTATAAAGTGTGAAACAACAAAATAATTTACACGTAAAGAGTATGCACAAGTATTTCTTTTGTTATAAACATTATTGATATCAAATCTAATTCCAAGCGGTAAATCAAGTGGACGTGCGGCCCAAGTATAGTCGTCTAGACACAAAGTCCCTCCTACATCCGTTGGGCAACCTTACTGAAATGGCCAGGTAGGGGAGGGCGAACACAAGAGGAAAAATCCATTTTGGCATGAGCTAGGCCCATTTATAAGCACTTCTGGATTCAAAAACCCGTCATGAACGTTGTCCCCTTCCTAGACACCATCTCACATAGGATATTCTTACTAGGATGTAAAAGGTCCTAAGTGTGTTAGACAGTTCAATGAATGTTAATAAAGGCCGCCCTCAACCTTAAGGGACCTGAACTAGGTACCAATAAGGGGTTTAGGCCAATATTAATAAACACGACTTCACCTATTCCTTCTTTAATTTACAACTCACAATTAAACTCGTATTCAACAATAAAAAAAACAACCTAGTTAATTTAAACTAAGTATCAAACAGTTTATATACAACAATTATAAACAAAAACAAGTGATTTTTCAATCCCCGGCAACGGCGCCAAAAATTGATACGCTTTGAGCAAGCGCATAATTTAACCCTAAAAATATCATTAGTAGTATAAGCAAGTAGGGATCGTTCTATTCCGGGGATTGAGGGTACACCTGTCATTGTCAAACAATTAAACAATTAAAATTAAAACAAAGTAATATAATCACAAAGATATTCACAAGTATAAACATATTTACGAAAAAGGGGGAATTTTGGATTTTGGATTCGAAAATAAACTAAGTTAAGAAAACAAATAAAACACATAAACATAATTAAACGAATGGAATGAGAGAACAAAGATCAAAACCGAAACTTATGATTAAAATTGATTCAAACCCTAATATTGTTCATCTAAGTCATGAGAAAGGAGTTGATCATGTGAAACATTCGAAAGCAAATGAATTCCCATTTTTTACTTTTCAATGCTAATTAACCTAAGCGAAAGCACCTAGATTAATCCTATCAAACATGCAATCAAACCCTAGAAAGCTAGTCAATCATGTCATGTTTAACGCATTACACATAGAGAAAGGCTATCAACTCAAGTGTACAACTTAGTATGGAAAAGTCCACCTAATTGCAATTCTCTTTAATTAAATTCGATCTTTGTACAAAACCTTTACTACTTTGATTCAAGTTTACACAAAACGAAAAGTCGATTTCATGTTCTTAAACCTAGCACCAATTATATCGAAACCCTAAGTGTTTGCAACCACATAAGATTAAAATACAAAAGTTATCCATAATGCAAATTTAATTAAACAAACCCACATAAGCAACTCTTGAATCACAATATATGAATCTGAAAATTCTCAATTAATCATAAAATTCCAGAAATTAACAATTGTTCAAACATATATGTCAACTAAGGCAAAACCAACGAAATACAAAGCAAAGGTTACAAAGTAGAGGTCGAATTACACCGTGGATGGAAGATGAAGATGGGTGAATAACGTTGAATCCTTTGAGACTCGAAAGCAAGCTTCAAAGGTGGAGGATGGATGATGATGCTCACGGCTTGGTTCTTCTCTTCCTTGGCCTTGCTTGAACTTCGTGGCTTGCCCTAGAGGATGTTGGAAAGGAAAATGGAAAGGAAATGGAGAGACAAAGAAGATGGAATGGATGAAGGAATGTGGTTAGAGTGAGAGGAGAAGGTGTTTATATAGGGAAGAAAAAGAAGAGTGAAATGATAAATGGAAGAAAAATAATGAAAGTGGTTTGTAAAATATGGAAAAGATGGAGTAATGATGAAATGAAAGCAAGGCATGAAGGTGCAGAAGTATGGAAGTGATGATGATCTATTGGAGCAGAAAAATATATCCAAGGAAAAAGAGAAAAGCATCTAGCTTTCTTCATGTGGGTAGGAAACTTGAACATGTGGTGTTGAGCTGTTTTTAGATCAGTTTCTGCCCCTTTATTCCTTCAATTATTTCTCCAACAGGACTTCAGATTTGGCTCGTGACTTCTTCATATGAAATGATCTACCATGAGTGTAGATCATTTTGGTAAAATTTCAGAATTTATTTTCATGCCTTTGGGCCAGAATCTCTGCTGGACTCCTTACGGGTCCAGTTTTCCAGTTTTGCTTCTGCAGGAAATTGGGCTGACTGTTTGAAGGCCTTCCACTCAAAACTAGCTCTGGCACTCTTCATAATAAATGATCCTTAGGATGTCTAGAATGGATCTGGAAAGTTTCAGCTCATTTAGAGTTCATTTGGTCAGGCGGCCGCTCCTTCTTCCTTGCTTGGCTTGGTTTCTCCTAGTCGGAGTAGGAAAATGTGTAAAATTGACATTTTAGTACATTTCCATTTTTCTCCACCATTTATAGGTAAGTGTGGACCTAATGCTCATTTCACCATCATTTACTCCAATGTACCTAAGAAAATAGAAATTGAGTTAAAAATCGATTCGTTAAGGAATTAACTAAGCAAAATGTGAGGAATTAACTATTAAAATACCACTTTAAAATGCTCCTATCAGTCAGCATTCTTTCCTATGATCTACAGGTTGATTTGTCTTATTTTGACTCTGCCAGTTTCTACAGCAACAACAGAGAGAGCATTTTCATCTATGAACATCATAAAAAGCAAACTTCGGAATAAGATGGAAGATGACTTTCTTGATGATTTGATGGTTCTCTACATTGAAAAAGAGTTTCCAAATAGTATTGATAATGATTCAGTGATTTCTGAATTCGAAGTTAGTGGAACTCGGAGGGTACGGTTCAGTTAGATATATGCTTGTAATTTGTAATTTATGGGGTTTTGGTTTTATGTCCCCCCCATTGTAGTTTTGGTTTTATGTAGGGTTAAACTGTTATTGAAATGTTTATCATAGCTACTAACCTACACCACTGGGATGTGTAAAATTGGACCAAGATCATAAAAATCTGCGTGGAACTGAAAAGCAATTGGAAAATATTGAAGCAAATTAATGTATGTGTGATCTTGTGTAGGGGTGTATAATTAATACTATAGGTGTAATATCTAGGAAGAGAAATTTGAGCACAAGTTAGGAGTTAGGTTCTACTCTCTTGTTGAAAAACTGATGAAACGATCAATGTGGAGAATACTAACCAAAGAAGAAAAACGATAGATATGTGATTGTACCTGGTTCATACATAAAAATTCCTTTTACTTTATGGAAGTATGTTTTTGCTAACTTCCTCTGAGAATCATTATCAGCAACTCAATCATCATTTACAAGTCTGAAGTGTTTTAAAACTTTCAGAACAACGTATAACATGGTTAAAACTATGATGTAGCTATTTAGCTAGTAACATGAAAAAGAGGGAAAAAAAAACCTTTAATGCAGCAGTGGCAGCACATGTAACATGACTACTAACCACTGTCCATCATGATTTCTTCAAATTGTCGAAACTTCCTCTTTCTCAAGAGTTGGAAAAAGCACCTAGAAAAGTTGAGCTAAAATATTCCAATTTGTATTACTGAATCGCACCTTCGGAAAAAGCTATGTGATCTTTTTCAGACGTTGCCTCCCTGGTCATGTTTTGTGCAGAAATGTACGTACAGTAAAAGAGCCGCTGCGGCAACAAACAAAAAAAGTTTTTGTTTAAAATCCAACTTGGGTTTGGTTCAAAATGCATAAATGTATGAATGCATTTTTATTAACCTTATCCTACCTGGATTTGGTTTAAAATGCAGAAATGTATATACATAAATGCATTTATATTAACCTTATCCTACATGGGTTTGGTTTAAAATCCATATGAGGTTTCTAAATCTGCTAGCTACAGACGAAGAAAGTTTCTAAACCTACTTCTACTCCTATTCTAACCATGACTCCAAATCCTTGCTGAATGCAGTCAGATATTACTGTTATAAATACAAGACCTCTTCACAGCAGAACTGCAACATCTGAAAATCTCACAATCTACAAGAAGAGAAAGACAATACAATTAACATTCATTGATATCATGGAGACTGACGATTTCGACAATGTTCAAGCTGGAAAACAAATGGTTCAGGCTAGAGACTGACTGAAAAGGCATTCAGAGACACAGAGGTGCCCCCATGGACCATGCAAATAACGGTCAGGTCTATGGTCACAAGCTTTTTTCTTAGCATTCATCTTCAACTTCATCGTGCGCAAGCTCAATCTTACCACCGGTGTAATACCATCTCTAAACGTCGTAGCGGGGCTGTTGGGATTCGCACTGCTGAAAGGATACACTGCCTTGCTTCAAAAGTTAGGTCTGTTGAAGCAGCCTTTCACTACTCGTCAAGAAAACACAGTGGTTCAAACCTGTGTTGTGGCGTCGTCTGGGATAGCCTTCAGCAGTGGCACGGCAAGTTATTTACTAGGTATGAGCCCTCAGGTAGCTGCTCAGGGAGATGCAGGAAACACTCTAATCAACATCAAGAGGCTTTCAATTCCCTGGATGACGGGATATCTCTTCACAGTCAGCTTCGCTGGGCTTTTTTCGATAATAGCCTTGAGAGAGAGGATGATCCTCAAAAGAAAACTGACATACCCAAGTGGAACAGCAACAGCGCACCTCATCAACAGCTTCCACACCCCCAAAGGAGCTAAGATGGCAGCGAGACAAGTTTCTGCTCTCTTCAAGAGCTGCTGCGGCAGCTTTGTCTGGTCTTTTTTCCAGTGGTTTTTCGCAGCTTCGGATGGCTGTGGGTTTGCTAGCTTTCCAATTTTTGGTCTAAAAGCGTATAAACAGAGGTTTTACTTCGACTTCTCAACCACATATATTGGTTGTGGAATGATCACCTCTTACATGGTGAACATATCCATGCTCGTTGGGGCTGTGATATCATGGGGAATCATGTGGCCTTTGATTGAACAAAAGAAAGGTATCTGGTATGGAGCTCATCTTTCTGCAAGTAGTCTTCATGGAATCCAAGGTTACAGGGTCTTTATCTCCATAGGCATGATACTTGGTGATGGACTATACCATGTTATGTATCATGCTGGTTATATGAGTTTCATTCTCATTAAAAATCTCTATAGCAACATTCTCATTAAAAATATCTTTAGCAATAAACCAGAAGAAAAGAAAGTAGAGTTGGCATCGCCTTCGCCGCCACCACTATCATTATCCAATATGGAAGCTGGCGGATTGCCCTCATCAGAAACTGAGCTGAGTGAAAACTACGACGAGGAACAAAGAACTGAGTACTTCTTGAAAGACCAAATTCCACTCTCGGTTGCTGTCGCTGGCTACATTGCTCTTGCAGGAATATCAATTATTGTCCTGCCATTCATTTTCCACCAACTAAAATGGTATCATGTTCTGACAGCTTACTTCATCGCTCCGATTCTGGCCTTCTGCAATGCCTAAGGTTGCGGTCTCACAGATTGGTCCCTTGCTTCCAACTACGGCAAAATCGCAATCCTGATCTTCAGTGCTTGGGTTGGCCTTGAAAAAGGTGGTGTCATTGCTGGCCTCGCTTCTTGTGGTGCAATGATGAATTGATGAGCATTGTCTCGACAGCCTCCGATCTCATGCAAGACTTCAAGACTGGATACCTAACTCTCTCGTCTCCTCGATCCATGTTCTTCAGCCAAGTTTTCGGGACAGCCATGGGGTGTGTCATGTCGCCTTTGATATTCTGGTTCTTCTACAAAGCTTACCGGGTTGGTGATCCCACGGGATCATATCCTGCACCCTATGGCCTAATGTACCGTGGCATTGCACTCCTCGGAGTTGAGGGCTTTGGCTCACTCCCTAAACACTGCGTCACACTTGCAGTCTCCTTTTTCACATTTGCCATTGCCATTAACATAGTAACCGAGCTTTTGAAGCGTTACGAGACCAAGTACAAGATCTACAGGTTTGTTCCGAACGCAATGGCCATGGCAGTCCCATTCTATCTCGGCTCCTACTTCGTGATTGACATGTGTTTGGGAAGCTTGGTCCTTTTCTGCTGGAAGTTATGGAACAAAAAACAGGCGGAGGATTTGGCACCGGCGGTTGCATCTGGTCTCATCTGTGGCGAGTCTATGTGGGGTGTTCCGGCTGCGATCCTATCTCTGGCCAATGTCAAAGCACCAATATGCATGAAGTTCCTCTCTTACTCGGACAACGATAGAGTTGATTCGTTTTTATCTTCATCAGGATCTAGCTAGTGTTCTAGTGGTCTTTATTGGAGTTTAGCATATTGCCAGCAATTGTTTTTTGTCTATTGTTCTCTTCTTTTTCACTTTCTTTTTGCTGTCTCTTCTTTTCCTTCTTTTCCGTTTCTTTGTCTTTCTCCTTTTTCCTTTTGCTGTTCCCCTTTTACCTTTTGTTGTCTTCCTTTTCCCTTCCCTTCCGTATATATGTTTTCTCCTTCTTGTAAAAGATCATGTTAATTGAATCATATCAAAAAGAAGAAAAGCTTGCTCCATCAGATATGTTTTTCAATATGGTATCAGAGCAGGAATTCAAAGCCTGACTCTATGCTTCTTCTATTGGGAGTATGATGAATTTCACCTCCAATCCCGCTGCCTTGATTAATGAATTTGCTGCCTATCTCAACAAGAGGCAGGTGCATTGTGAAAAAGAAGAATCAGCTATAACTGGGAGTGAAAGCCACACTCCACTCCTTGGAAAATTTGCTGGCAATATGCTAAACTCCAATAGTCTTGTCCTTGATGTTCTAGTTTTTAGTTTCCATTAAGAGTTTAAGACTGAAGTTTTAGCTTGTGTACGTTGTAATTCTTATTTTTCATTTGATAATTAAACAATTCATTTGTTATTTTTTTTATTCGTTTTTCTTAGTTTGTTATTTCTTTTTTCAATGGAGTATTGCATCACTTGCCATTGCTATTCATTTTTCTTTGTTATTTCTTTTAATAGATCTGTTCTTCCATTCGACTAACAGAGTTGGAATTCTGATATGTTCTTCCATTCGACAATACCTTTGATCAATTTATTACTATGCTTTGAGTATGTGTTTGACAGCTTATCAGAGGAGAATGCAATAGTTGTTTGTAGCCTTGTCCGATGTAGTAGTTTGTCTCTCTTTGCTGGAGTTTTTATTCTCGTCTTCTGACACATGGAAATATCTTTACTGTCACTTGTAGTGCTGAACTACCACTACGGTACTACCTTACTGTAGAACAGCTATCGCTTTATCTGTATGGTAGAAAGATTTGGAGATGTTGCAGAGGGCTCACTTTATCACATCACACATCTGACTTCAATCCAGGCACTCCATTTCCTGATTGCTGCTGCTGGAGTTGCAGTCGAGGCCTCATGACTAGGGCAAAAGAAAATGTCTACGAGTTTTTCAGGCCTGACGTTGTTCTAGTGCTGTTTGGTGCTAAATTGGTTCTGGTTTGTTTCAAGATTTCACCCTGGTTTTTTTAGTTCATAGCAGATTGTATTACATTTGTTTAGAACATGAAAAGAGTTTATTCACAGACCTCATTTAGGTCGTCACTTTAGATGAACTATTTAACCAGTCTACATGGTTCTCTCTCAGTTGACAGAGTAAAAGGAACATATTGATCAGATGACAGTGAGGACAAAAAATCAAAAGGTACATCACGACTAAAAGCTACTCCTAAAGATCATCCTTCTCAGTTGTTGCCATCGGTATGCCTTTCATTTAATATCAGTTGCAACAAAACCTACTCCAATCTATTGAAACACAGGGACAAATTGTGAAATCGCCATTGTCATTTCCAGTGTAGGGAGTCCTCATACTCATTTCTCTTTCTTAGCCAATGCCTCCCCTTTGCACTCACTTCCGGTAGTAACAACAAAATTTGCGCCAACCTGAGATACAATACATAACATAAGATCCAGCCGCTACAGAGAAAAACGTAGGGTAAAAAGAGAGAGTTCCTGATTACTTACTTGACAATCTTTCAGTACGACACGATCTTGGAGCTGCACATTGCTGCAAACTACTGAATTTTGGATTGTACAACCATCGGCAATAGTAACATGATTCATAACAACTGAATTTACAACCTGCAGACAATAAAAAAAAACTTAAGAATTGATAAGATTATCTACAATCAAAATACATCTGTGGTCAGTAATTGACCCCCTGGAAGTGCAAATCTGGAATCAATTCGTAATCCAAGAATAAACAAATCATCTCACCTTCACATTAGAACCTATCCGGCAGTGACGGCCAATAACAGACCGTTTAACACTACATTTGTCGCCCATAATTGAAGCTTCCCCCAGCATACAATGTGGTCCAACCTAAAAGAATTCCACCAAACAGATCAGTAATAGCAATGTTCATAACATGGAATCGAATAATCTGTGGCTACACAAGCCAGATTTGATGCCATTAGGTATTATGTAGTTTTGGCAAGTAAAAAGCGGGACTCACAGTTGTTTTTGATCCAAGTTCTGCTGACGGATGGATGATGTTATTGTGGGCAGAGAAGGAATACCCAGACAGATGGCTAGCATCTCCTATAACCTGAGAACAAAAATATGACATCCGCAAATTGAAAGTCCAAAGGCTGAGATGTAGAACAGATAATTCTCATTGAAAACGAGCCCCCAACAAAACCTCTAAACACAAACTCACATCTCGATTAATGTCATTGAATGCCTGAATGGAATTCAACCGCATACAGTACTTGCTGTTGCTGGCAATATAAACACAGCATTTATGGGTTCTTCGAACAGGAAGTGAGCATTTAGGACCCAATGCATAGAGCTCATGGAAACTTGCAGTGGATGAATTAGCCAGGATTTGGGATAGCATTTCTTGGTTGTTTTGGTAACTAGCCTTTTCATTTCCATTTTCTTCTGGTTGTGGTACACCATTTAAAACCACCTCTGAGGCCTATGTATGAATAAGAAAAAAGAACCTGTCAGAGAAGAGACTTTTTTGAAGGGCAATAGTAAGCAACAGCACTAAACTAACCAGCTGTGTACGAACAAGGTAAGGTAATACATCCTGCTTTAAACTTTGAAATTTATCCTTTTGGTTTAGAACTTCCTGCAGAACAGACCTGGGAAGGCATGTGAAAGTAAATTGAGTCTAAAACGATCAATTTTGTATATGGAACAAACTCCCATTGAGAAAAGAAAGCAGAAAGAGGGGTAAAACCTTTTGAATGCATATAAATGAGCATCCATGAGATCAGATCGAATTTCCATCTACACAAAGGATAAACAAAAACTATTAGGGTTAAGAACAAGTAGATATGTATGAAACTTATATAAACACTAAATGAAATATAAATAACTTCACAGGAACTTTCTAGAGAGCATAACAGCAAAACAGGGAGAAGGCAAAGTTATTAAACACCCATATTTGTTCAAGCTTGAATGCTGTCCTTAAAATAATCTACTCGTATCAGCAAATTAAAGTTTCAAATAATCAGCAGTGATGTAATTAAAGTATAGAAATTAAATAACTTTTGAAACTTTTTTGAGAGGGCATTAGGATGATACCTAAGAGGCTAAGACCAAAGAGAATAGTTTCAGAGTCATTTGAACTTGTGGTTGTGAGTGTGATGACATTAAGCATTTCATCAATGAACCCATTTACAGCTGGAAAGTGTCCAAAACATTAAAACAGTCCACAAATGACAATCAATTACCTGACCAACCGCACAAAGTATATTCTTCTGAATTCGCATATCTTTTTCAAGTTCCACTCCTGGTAACATAGGGGAACATATCATGTTAACTGCTAAAGAAAAAACAAAAACAAAAGAAGATGAAAGATGATGATGATGATGATGATGATGAATATAACAAAAATATCTAACCCGTTGCGATGTACAGCAAAAACTGTTTTGTGGGATCCAGCCCAATTCTATTGTAATGTCCGGGTTTCTTGGCTTTGTCTTTTGTAACAGAGGACCCAGAGTCTGAAGGTCCACTTACAGGAGCAGAGCAGAGCATCGTTGTTACTACTGCATCATGACGTCTATGAGCAGCAGCTACTGCACCAGGAGAAACATCAGAGACAATATCACCACTGACAACCTGCACCAACAGCAAGACTTAACTAATCTTTACAAAGACAGACTTCGGAAGTGAAAACACTATAAAGGACATAGATGCTAACCAAAATGTCTTTTGCAGTCAGGAGGTGTGCGACGGCCCGAAGTGCACCAGCTGTTCCAACATCATCAGGGACTCTTTCAACCTGTTATAAACAGGTTGCTCGGTATCATATCAAGTATATGAGATTTTGATTAAAATTACATTCCATGCCTACAAGAAGTGCTTCCAGCTTTTGAAAATTGAAGCAGTAGATAGAACTAACGAAATAGAGGGAATCACATTTAAACCGAAGCTTGCATGCAAAGAAGAAAGTGGGAGGAGCATACAACACCATTCTCTGAAACCAGAATCACTAGTCCCGTAGCATCAAACAAATGCAACAAATATATTTAGTGTCTTAGTGGCAGTGTGGCACAACCATTAAATATGTAGTACTACCCTAACACAGGGGACAAGGCATCCTTTGGACTGTTTAACAATCTGAGATACCTCTAGAACAGATAAAAAAATAATGATGCTACAGTTAAAACAATAAAATAGAAATAAGCTAAAGCACAATATTCTTTAATCATTACAAATGGCCTGGCAAGAGCTTTGCTAAAGAAACCAACAACCAAGGGATGCCAATAAAACATAATAGGTAATAGGCTAAAGCACAGCAGGACTCCAATCATAAAAAATGGCCTCACAAGAGCTAAAAAAAGAGCAACCAAAGCAATGCCCAAAATCAAATTCTATCACACAATTCCCACAATCACAAGAGCTTGACATGCATCAGTACCATTCCTATGGATCATCCTTTTCCATCTTCTTAAGTGAAGTCCTACATCTGAGTAGACTTAAAATCCCTAGAATTCCTTCATTGCTTTCAGTTCAATCAGCATTCCTTGAAAATATTGGATGGGCCTTTTATGAAAAGAAACAGCTTTTATATCTTCATTTCATAGTTCTTCTAACTCTTTCCTTTGTTCATAATTTCATTAACTAAAAAGATACCGGTGGACAAGATATCCACGGATAAATACACCTGACTTCACCGGCTATATAAACCACACTACAAACAGAAATAGCAATTCCAATTACAATGAAACTAAACTAACATCTACATACCAATCTGAAGGAATGACAAAAGAAGAGCTGTTACTCAAGTCCGAGAAAACCAATTCCCACAATAATCCTCAGAGCAGGCCTTTCTTTTCCTTTTTCTTTTCTTGATAAGAAACAAACTCTATTAACCAAAGCAGAATATACAACAGAGGGATGCACTGATTATGGGCTGAGTATTTTGGATAGTGGAAGTGTAGACCTATACTAAAGTTTGGGGCAGCACTATCCACGCCCATGATGCAGTGCGAGTTTTCAATGTTCTTCAAATGTGATGGAAAAGACTGAAGTACTTAAGCGGCCTGTAAGTGTGCATGCAAGAGGTCGGAGAAGCGTAGTGCTTGAATCCAATGACAAGCTTCAAACAGATCACTTAAAGGGATTTACCCAGATGGAGGCTTGGAAGGTATGGTGTATGACATTATTCTTATAGCTGATCAAACAGAGACTTATGTCCCCAGGGCACGTAACACGGTAGCTCATATGTTAGCGTATCATGCTTCCAATTGCTCAACAGATTGGACTTGGGATGGCTTAATGTTGTCCTCAATAAATGAAGATGTACTTGCTTCCTAGAGTCGAATGAGAGTTTCAGTATCATTCGGGAGAAAAGAAATGAATGCATCATAGCTAGGTCATATTAGTTTGGAAATTCCAAATGTATTTATCTTCTCATGTTTCTTTCCCCAAAACAGTACCTACCATGATTTGTGAATAGCCATGCTCCAACATGGTCATTAAAAGTCGCTCCAACATTTTCATTGAAAGTCCTTCCCAGTATTTAGTCAATATGCCTAGAGATTCAAGAAAAATTTACGTCGGTGGTCTCATCTAGGGACCCTTGTGGCAATAAGAACTTACAATATTTACTATGGTTTATCAATTCCTATAATTCCATAATAAGGTGCAATATCTTAAGTTCTATTTACCTAAAACTCCAAGGACATTTTCCTATTTGTTAGAAATCCCAAGTGTATTCATTCGCAAAATTACTATTTGATTCACTCAACATGAATACTGGAATGCTAAACCAGAGCCAGCCTTGAAACATACCTGGATACGTAATCGATCAATATAAGCTTCTACAATCCAGTGCTCAACGCAATCATGCGCTTCTTTTCCTTCAACCGCCTAAAATCTCTCAGTAGAAAACAAAATCAAAGAACTATAGTAAGCCATGGCAATCGAAAGGAGACAAGCGTTTACTGATGAACAATCAACCGCAGATTATCCAAGGTATAGAGATTAAAAGAAGAAGGAATCGTACAACAATGATATCCTTAAGGTTACTGAGTTCTAAGAGCTCCAGGACGTACGAGATAACCGGCCGGTTCGCCACCGGAAGCAGAGCTTTCGGAACCTCCTGCCATTGTTTGAGCAAGAGTAAGAAAATTGGTTTCGTTTTGCGAGGAATGGAATGGAAAGAGAGAAAGAGAAGGGGATACCTTAGAGACGAGAGGGACGAGTTTCTTGGATGTTCCGCCGGCTAAGACCACCACTTGGAAATCCATCGCCGTCGCGTCGGAGCAGACGGAGTCAGAGAGAATAGGGCTCTCTCTCTGTAAAGCAGCGGTGAGAGATTAGTAGAACGGTGTGCCCCAAACCCTTGGGTTTAGTTCCAATTTCCAAATGCCTCCCTTAAACTATTTCATGAATTGTTCAAAAAAAAAAAAAAACTATTTTCATGAATTATTTCCTTCTTTTTTTCTGAGAAAATCATGAAATATTACCTTAAAAAGTGTTTAAGGTTATTATATTCACTGAAAATTATTTCAAAAAATAAAATACTAAATGAATCGCTATCGATGAGTTGTGACATAGATGATTTTGTCATCAAAATTTAATATTTTGTTAGGTCTGTTTGGAATTACAGTCAATTGCTTATGATAGATCTGAAAGAAATGCTTCTAAAACTCAACCAACACGCGCATTCCTTTCTTTCTTTCTTTTTACAATTTTTGTTACATTTATGATTAGTTTTTTTCTTTCTTAATTCATCTTGGCCCTTACTAGAAGCAATCTCAAATAGGACCTTAACATTGGTCTGTCTCTATTCGTCTTGACGACTTGACAAGAGTTTCCGAGCTAGCAATTCTGATGCCAACACCATAGATGAATCATCAAAATTCATAATATTCATATAACTTGTAGTTATATCAAAATATTCATTTAATTGAGAATTTATAATAGTTTCTCATGCAACAATTAATTGTTTGAATGAGAAAATACGTAAGCATAGGATTTATTAAGTAAAATCAATAAATTATGTAAATTAATAAAATATTTGGCTCAGTATCAAATAAAAAGTTCTCTCTTTTTTTCTTGGCCTCTATTTGATAAAAAAAAAAATTTGATTTGCTCAATTGGTAAGAAGAAATTTAACCTAAGAAATCTCATGCTTATGTATTTTGCTTCATACATTTTTATTTGTCATTGGGCTATTATTTATGTTATTAATAAAATAATGACAGCCAAAATATACATTAAAGGTGAAATCAATGGTCCGGTTCTTAGTTGAGACATGCATTATCTATCTTTTTTATTGAAATATCAATTGAGTCCCCTCTAAGTTTCTAACCATTATGTCGGTGAGCTGTGACCTGTTGGTAAATTATAATTCCAACATTATAAAAATCATGGGTTCGATTCTCACTAGCATATGTAAGTTTGGGGGCTAAGGGTTTTTCTTAAAAAAAAAATTAAAAAATAAAAAAAAGTTTCTAACCATTATGCTTCACGGCACCATGTTGTCAAAAGAAAACATGGTTCACAGTTTCACACCTCAATCCACGTCATTGCTTAACATTTAAAATTGATGATCTAACTTAAGAGTTGACTAAGTATGCTATGTCATTTGGAGAGAATCTTGCGTGGGGCGGACCAATCACTGTTCAGCAGAGGGGGTGTTTTGGGTATTGCACTTTAGGAAGCAGGGGCAGTTTCGAAAAAGAGAGAAAATTTATTTTCTTCTAATTGGTTGGCCCTAAAGCCACGTGGTGGGGAAACCCCCTCCTAAGAATTTCTCTATCATTTGTTAAAAGAATGGTCCCCACCTTAATCCACATGATCACTTAACAATCATTGACGTTTGTATTAAACTAATTATATTAATGACTATAGAGGCGCTGTCAAAAGAATGGTCCCCACCTTACAATCATTGACGGTTTGAATTAAACTAATTATATTAACGACTATAGCGGCATTTTTGATCAAATTAGAAATTAGAAATGCAGAGAGTAACTGATTTTCGCTTTAAAGTACAAGATAATAAATTGAATTTAGCCCTTCTAATTAGCTATAGGTACTTGAGATTCAAGTTGGCGTCGACATCCTCATTATGCACCAATAAATATTGTTAAGTGATCAAAGTAATTTGAGGACATAAAAGCAATGGGTGTCGAATAATTGCCCAATATTACAGGTTCATTTCCTCATTATGCACCCATAGATAACCATAATTAATTACAGTCACAAAGTACTTGGAGGTTAAACTTGAGACCACTTCTCTTGGTGGCCGGTGATCATATAACATGCATAATAGAGGTATACTCTATTGGCATCCAGAAAACTACTCAAGACACCCCATTTTGTATTATTCTTTTTCAAAACACGAAAGCAAAAAAACCCAAATAAATGAATCAGAAAGCTCCATGACATTCATCAAAAGACATCCAATTCACATTTTATTTGACTTTGGCCTTCGTGTTTTCAACTTGATACATCTCTCTTCTGTATGTACTCTTAACACAGAAATAAAACCTAACTGACCATATTGGGTAAGGAACTTGGGGAAGAAAGAAAAAGAACTACCTCTACAAGTCTAGCAAAGATTACTTGTAATTAGAACTCCAACTTGATTTCTGGGCATTGAACTTCTCTGCACTCCATAACCTTCTTTGGGATGTTAGTTGTAACCAGAGTTCCGCCATTATAACCGTCCATTAGCATCTTCCCTATTTTTGATCTCCACTCTGAGCTATCACTTTCATTCTTCCTGTCATGCACAACTCTCTCACAGTACTTTAGCATGGTTCCCAGACCAGTATTGGGTTCCCAACCATATTCCAATAGAACCTGGGCCTCACCTTCACTCAAGTCTTGTCCAACCTTCAACACAGGATTGAGGAACAGATATAAACAAAATATATTTCACCTTCTAGAAAGATATACAAATTGTCTGGATAAACCTTGCTTAAATTTCAACAAAGAGTTACACTAATATGCCAAAACTAAACTCAGCCAAAAGGCATACATCAAAAACTAAGAAAGATTGCACCTGCATTACATCACAGCAATACCAAGTCGATTTTGCATTATAAACATAAATCAAGAAAGTTGAACATCAGACCAAACTCTTTGTGTATGTGTGTGCTTACATCAGGAACATAAAGGATTCCGCTATAGAAAAACCTTGAATGGGCTCGCGCTTGTTTGTGTGCTTATGAAATAGAAGAAGAAAACTGTAAAAATGCAAATAAAGTGGCAAAATTGTAAAGCTGGGTGTAGCAATATTTTGTGTGTGCGTGCGTGTGTGTGTTTAGGAGATAGAAGTAACAAAACTGAGTGTACTTATATACAAGAATAGGAATAACATAAGTGTAATAACACAATTGAAGTGGCAAAATTGTAAAGAAACATAAAGAGGATGGACAAACCTAGAGGACAGTGAGCACTTGGCAAATTAAGATGTACCAGGGTTTAGGTGGCATTATTTTCAAACACTGAAAAGAAAATCAGTGACAAAGAAAAATCTTTCTAGTGTTTTCTACCAAACAAGAAAAGGATAATAGGTTGGTCAAAATGATCCTTTGATACCCACATGCCCACATCTATAGTAGGCTAAGTTTATACCATGTTTTAAGCATTATCTACGAGAGAACAGCTCACAATTGCAGTAGCATAATTAATTAGCCCTTAAACAATATTTTCATGTTCTTCTGTGCAGCCACTCAGTGGCTGGACAACATTACTAATGGATTCAAACACATATGAACCAATGCACGAAGTGACTTAATTGTTTGACCCATATACCAGCAACGATGTCGGATATGTTTTCTAAATGTTTACCGTTAGTGCTTTATTCTCAATTAGAGAAAGCCTGCTACAGCTGGTAAGCTTCATTGCAGTCACCAGGCGCTTGATCTGCCATTCAATTGGTAGTGAATCTACTAGCTCAAAGAAGTATGTTGCATAGCCATATTCCGGTCGTTCAAGCACAATTCTGCACACAAGTAATACTAAAATGTCAAAATCCTCTCAATAAGATGATACGGACCTTAGAAAAAATTATCAAATCATGCACCTATTATGTCTCGCAAAGACAAATATAAACGATTGAAGGTCCCGGCACCAACCCCATTCAACAGGCCAGTTTCTAAACTGCAAATATCGGGCCTGTAGAAGAAAAAGAAATGAAAGCGGACTTATCCCACGATTCCTACCAGAAAAATAAACAGCTTGAAAGCGATACAGGCTTAAGTCATTTGATGAAAAGGAGTATCATGTTCATGGATTGGTTATAAGCGACCTATTACCTGCTCTACAAGTGAAATTAGACAAGCCAAGCAATAACTAGCCCTCGACTCCTTCGTGCATCGTATTGGAGCAAACTTAAAAAACGACTGGCGCTGCGAGAAAAGCTGAACAACAATAAGGAAGCTAACATTAGATACACCAATCAACCTAAATACTGTTTTATGAACTCAAGATCCCTTTTCTCCAATAATCAAAATAGTCTTGTTTTTTAAAGAAACAAAAAAGATGGAAGCACATTGAATGCCCTGCGGAAAAAATCACAGACTGTGGCGCAGATGTAATAAACTAATAAAGCATCTTGCAAAGCAAAGTGGAAAAAATTATTCTCACATTAATATTCCTTAACAATGCTTTCAAAAGTTCCACACCAAAATGATTCAAAATTTCATGCGACATAGTAGCCACTAGAACAATCCATGAAATGGTAGTAACAAGGCAAAGTCAGGAGGAAAACTTCAATATTACTACTGTTACAAACCTTTGATATCACTGCTTCAAGCTGTGCAAAGCTATCTTCACAAAAAGACTCATCTAAAGCTTCATCACTCTCGATCTCACCATAAAGCTTGATTTCATCAACCAATACCCCCTTGTCAATTAATACCTGCAAGTTCACATTTTAGGAGTCTTGTTCCACATGACACTGGAAGTGGAACAAATAAAAAAGGGCTAAAAAACATGGAGTACCTGCAAGAGTCCTGGAGCATCCTCCTCCAAAGCTGTTTTAATAGAATCCCTGCAATTAAATTTGAAGATCGATCCCTAAGTAAAGTGGGCACAGTAGTAGGTGGAAAAATAATCTGCATAAACACAACATCTTACGTGGCAGTCTTTTTCCTTTTCCTTGGACGACTAATGCTTATAGGCTTAGCAGATTCGGAAATAGGGCTACAGCTAAAGGCAGAAGGCACAATTTTAACCAAGCATCCATAGTTCTTAGACATACTCACTTCAGAGTTCTCTTGTGACACCAATAGATTCATCCGATCTCGCAGCAGCATATTGTCTATCTCATCGTCACCAATTTTGTTGGTAGCTCTAAGTTCTTGCTTTACAGGAAGTATATTAAGAGAGAAGTCACCCCTAACACGTCTGCCCAGACTCAGGAAGTCACTGTTGTCCAAAGGTTCATCCTTTATTTTGACTGAGGAATGCACTCTACTTGTGCCTGTAGGCCCATCATCTTGTCCCCCACATGGACTTAAATTCATGGCAGTAGGGGGAATTCTCTCAGATGAGCATATCTTGTCACTTTCAGAACTTTTCCTATAATCGTTTGATTTAGATTTAGCTACATCAAATGAAAATTGACTAGTAGTACTAGTAGATGATGAGAAAGCAACATTCTGTTGTGGTGAACTGATCATAGATCTACAAAGAACTGAAGCATTTGTTCCAGGATTGTCATAAGGCTGAAAGGTAGCCTTTACAGATTCTTCACCAACAATACTAGTACCTCCCTTTTCTTGACTGTCAAGTTGTTGCAAAACATCTTCCGAGAATGCCTCAGGGATATCCTGTGTGTTGCAATGCTGAAGCCACTTTAATAATAGGAGATAAAATGTAATACAAGTATCCTGTATTCAATTATACCCACTTCCCGAAGGACTGATCTGATAAATTAAAGAAGTATAACAAGAAGTATCAAGTTTTGATTGATTATCGGTTGCCGAACTAGTCCAAATTGAGGTCCTGGTGCAATGTGAAATGTGACGAAGGCACTGATATTTAAAGCTTTACCATTGCCTGTCAACAATTGTTTTTTTTTTTTTTAGGCATTGGGCTATATACCAGATGAGCACTATCACACTCCAAATCTCCAACAGAGTCCCAACAAGATATCTTATAAAATGAATCAAATAAAAGGATAAAAAAAACTACCTCCGAAACTGAATTTTCCAACCTGAAGAGTTTCCTGTGAAATTGCAGGGAAAAGGCAAATCAATGAATTACACATATAGTTTCAGACGTGTGTGAGAGCACAAATTTCACATTCTGCAAAGTCATGGGATAATCTCTTTGTATACTTCACGTGAAGTACAATGCGTTTGTGCTTATGCAGTGAAATAAATTTCAGAAAGGACAACAAAATATTGTGCCAAGATGTGAAAATCACTGAATTAAAAATGGAACCTTGATAGTAGCATCCTTTGCCGCTCTTTCAAGGCAATGTGGTCCAGATGATCATAAGTAGAGTGCATGGAGATCTCATTTTTCACCTTAACAGTCTGTACACGAGAACCAGCAAAGCCATTCATTCCATCTCCAAATGAGCTTGACAAGTTGTCAGGGTAAGCAACCTTAACTTCAACAGAAACTTCTGATAGTGTAGGATTTTCAGGTAGATTGCAACTATCAACACCAAATCTCTCTAGTTGAGCAACACCAATGCTAGGTTTAGTACAGTCAATCTGATCGGAAGAAGCAAAAGTATTCAACTTTGTCCCATTGGAGTCACAGATAGCATTCATTTCCACACATCGGCTGAAAGCGTCATTATGTAAACATTGATCAACTGAAGAACCTACTTCAGATTTACTGCACGGAAGTTCAGGTGTAGATCCTCTGGGAGTTGCAAAATCCCGATGTTCTTCTTGTTCCAATAATTGAACTGCCACTTCTCTAGCAGCACAAGGAAAAGAAAACACATCCTGCAAACGCTAAACAATATGTCCAAAAAGGACAACCACCAATCAAGCACTTATTACGGAGACAAAATGTCGGCTACAAACTGTTATCATCAAGAGCTATAAAGAAATTTCACTAACAAGGATAAGCCTATTTGTTGTTGCCTAATTACGAATCATTAAGGCTCAAGAAACAACTTTAAACTTTCGAACTTTCGACAACACACTACCGAGCTCTAACTACACTAGAATGGTTTTCGAATCAAATATTCACAAACACAATAATTCAGAGTATGACAAAATTAAAACATAGAACACGAAATTGATAAACACAAGTTATGGAGATGGAAAAATTACTCGAGACTCGGAGACTGCGTCTTCTTGTTTAAGAGCAATATCAATGAGAGACCTGCACATAAAGCCCAAATTACAAAGCTTGCATTCTAAACATTTCAAACAAGGAAAGGGGGAAACGATTTGGAGATTAAGGAGCTCACGTCGGTTTTTGCTTGGTAGCCAGTAACAGGTTACGGCGTCGTATCAACGGAACATGGTCAAGCTCATCGGAATCAACAGCCAATTTGGGGATGTCGTCTTCCATTTCAATTCAGATAATCAAACGCCATTAATCGAGATTCCGAGGAAGAAAAAGCTGTGGGAAAATCAAGCTATTTTGAATCTGGAAGGTTGGGTCGGGAATTCGGAAACGTAGCAGAGTAGGGTTTGGGATGTGAGAGAGAGATAGAGAGAAAGACAATAATATGGCGCGACGAGAGAGGATTCAAGCGCTTCTCTGCAATCACGGACTTTAACTTCCCATACTCTATAGTGTAGCGTACCTCTACGTGTACTAGCACGTCTCCATTGTATTACACCAAACAAATTCGGATAATAAAACTACTTTTTCGTGAGTCGAACTCACTTGTGACGGAAAAATGATAAATTATTATTTGAGTTTTTAGTATAAACAGTTTTCGAAGTTTCAGTTCTTGAAGTTTGGGTCATTCGGCACTTTGGTTTCCAACTATCTAAAATCATCACATTAGTACCTCAAAATTAATCTCCAGCATACTTTTAGTATCATTCGTTAGTAACACCGTTAACTCCTTTTTGCTGAGGCCATTCGTTAGTAACACCGTTATCCTAATTACTTCTCATTTTTCATATATTAGTACTTTTATGCTTTGAATTTTTCTTATTTTTTGGTTAGTGATTGGTAATTATTTATCTCAATCAAGACGGTGATGGGTTTCGTGGCAGAGGGAGAGAGAGAGAGAGAGAGAGGGCAAGACGAAAATACCCTTAGAAAAATGGAGGAGTTAACGATGTTATTAACGGATGTATGTCGATGATTAATTTTGAGGTACCAATGTGATAGTTTTACAATGTTAGAAACCAAAGTGTCGAATAGCTCAAATTACAAGGACTGTTTGTGTCTTTGTGACATTTACACCTTATTATTCAGATGTTTACTAGTCTCTTAATCTATAATCCACGCCACTTTATGGAGTTAGCTTTTTTTTGTTTGTTAATTTTTTATTTGCAATTAGAAAGAAAGCAAAATGCAATTTGTGTTTTAGGGAAACGATGTGGGTGCGGCTATTGTCACCCTATCATTTTCTTTGTTCACCCTACTTGCTCATTACACCCTACATTTTAATTTCAATTATTAAGTTTACTTATTTAACCCATTTTCCTTTCCAACAATATCTTTATATGATATATTCAATTAAAAAATAAATATTTTTAACTTTAATTTATACTCATAAAAAGATTAAATTTCCTAATAAAATCATAATCTGATTTACTCTCATTTGTTTCATTTTTTCTTTCAATTTCAACGTTCTCTATTTCAATCCATGTAAAAAGATTAGTAAATTTACAACTATGATCAATGAAGAAGAGATTGATTTTTTTTTTCTTTGTGTTTTAAATTTTTACTTTTGGTGTTCACAAAGAATATTGCAAAGATTTTGATGAAGTTAAAAATAATGGGTTTGTGAATTGAATAACGAATTAACAATGAAGAAGCAACAAAAAGACAAAAAGATAGTAATAAATTTAAATTTGGATGGAGAAGATAAAGATTAATGTTATCCAATGAGAAATTAAGTAGTCTTTGTATTTAATTAATTACTTATATATTTATTTTTCTTACATATTTGGATTTTAAAAAATTAGTGTACTTATCAGTCATTTTGCACTTGGGTAATATAGTCTTTCAATAATTCAAATGTTTGTAGGGTAAACTAAAAACATGGTAGGGTGGCAATAGCCACACTCAATAACGATATTTGAGAGAGAATTACTGTGTGTTCTCATTGATAATAGGGACATCTTTATATCGAGGATTACAATGCATAGAATCTGAATCGTACAAGGAAAGATAATCATATAATGAATGTATATCTCTAAGATATTCTCCGAGATTATCTCTAATTAAAACCCTATTACCACTAGGTCAAGTAACCTAGAGTTTGGGCTAAACACAATTCGGATTTACTTAAACACTCCCTCTTGTGTCGCCCAAACGCGGTGCTTCTCTCGTTGCCTCGTTAAAAACCTTGTCGAGTAACAAAAACCCTATGGGACAAAAATAACCTCGGTCGAAGGGGAAAAAGAGCACAACACACCCTTCACGTTTCGAGACTATGCATGTAGACATCTCCCCCTGATGTCTGCATCTCCCCCTGATGACTACGGTCATGGGAGTTCGGATAACTTCCGCAAACGATGCTACCAACATGTTTCTCAAAAGTGGAATTTAGGCAATGACTTAGTGAGCAAGTCTGCCACACTGTCCTCAGATCGAACCTAGTTCACTTTGATCTTGAGCAGAGTCTGTTGTTGCGGATTATCCTTGGTGTTGTCGCTTTTGATGAAGCGTTGCTTCATTTGTTCAAAACAAGCAGCATTATCATAAATGCTTGTAGGCTCATCTGTGGTAGACTTCAAACCAAAATTGTTCGAACACGCGTAATTATGGATCCAATCCATCAACATTCACGAACCACTTTGTGAACAGCAATAAACTCTGCATTGTGCGAAGATATAGCGACTAGGGTCTATTTTGTAGACCTCCAAGATATCATGGTCTTTACCCATGGTGAACATTTAACCAGTTTGGGAATGACCTTTGTGTGGGTCAGAGAGAAACCCAATATCAGCAAAACCTTCCAAAACACATGTCGTTTTGGGATGGGGATAGTGGAAGCAGGCCAGTGCTTGCGGCGTTCCTGGTGTGTGATGGGTCCAAATCCATCATCTCTCTGTAGGGATAAAAAAAGCCTATATCAATTGTACATCTCAAGTACTGAAAGATATCTTTTACACCAATCCAATGGCGTCGCGTTGGCGCAGAGCTATACCTTAGCTAACAAGTTCACTGCAAATGAGATGTCCGGTCTTGTGCATTGAGCTAAGTACAATAATGCGCCTATTGTACTTAAGTAAGGCACTTCTGCCTTCTAGCACATCTTCGTCATCATCTTTTGGACAAAGAAGATCATTTTCAGGATCAAGACTATGGACGATCATGGGGGTGCTTGAAGGTTTGACCTTGTCAAAATGCCTAAGCATCTATCAACACGATGCTCAAGTTCCAAACCGAGACATAATTGTGTTCTCCCAAAATCCTTCATCTCAAACTCGGATTTCAAGTGTTCAGCGGTTTCCCTTAACTTTTTAAGGGCTTCTAATGAAGATCATGTCCAACATGAACTGTGATAGAATTCAGAACTTGTTATGGAAATGCGCGGGCATATCCCTTCCCAATCAAGTAGTCACTTTAGTGAGCGTTTCAACCTTATTGCAAACGCGCTCCGTGGTCTCGAGCCACTTAACTTGGGTAAATGAAGTTCACCATGTACCTTCATGTACGTTCCATATCTAGATCCCTATAGAGATACGTAGTGACCACATTTGTAAGCTGCATGATCAGTTATTCGGAAACTACCAAACTGACAGGGTAGTGGAGTGCAATGACATCCATTACGAGAGAATATGTCTCATCGTAGTCGAGTGAAACCCTTTGATCCTCTTTTTATAAAATAAAAAAAAAAACTCATGCGGAACGAAATGCACGATTACATCATCAATTATGATGGAGTTTCTATCCCACGTCTCATGTACACTAATATAATTTTCATAGAGCTCAATATTCTCAGGAATAGGTTCTGACGTAGAGGCGTCCCCCAACGATAACCATAACCCGGAAGATACTCATGAGACTGATTTTGAGTCTTGATGATCAAAGGATTGGAATGTGCCAAATTATCCTTTGAACTCACGGGCCTCCCACTCTTCCTAGCTGGGGCCATGGCCTATAACGCCAAAGTGCCACTCTCTTTGGCATTGGCGCCATGCCTACCTCCGTGTAGGGTGGTGCTACATCCTCTCGTAGGGACGTCCTTCCTTGCAGGCATATTTGCAGCAGATGTGTGATCTCGTCACTTTAACAGGGATCGAGATGAGACATAGTGGGGACAGGCCACGACAATTCATGTCGTTCCTGCTGAATATTCGTGTTCTTATCTCCCCCTAAAGACGGGAAGACTGTCTCATCAAAGTGACATATGCAAATCTAGCAATAAGGAGATCGCTTAGCAAGGGTATTAGGTGGCGGACGATTGTTGGAATCTCAAATTCAACTTAGTTGTCCATTCGTCTGTAAGGACCCATCATAGTGAGTTGTGGCAGCGCAATTGGCACATAAATGGCACACTCAAATATGCGTAAGTACGATACTTGTACTCAGTCACTAGCTGTAAGCAGAGGTAGCTAGATTAGGTGGCAGTGGGTCGTAGACGAATTAGCATAGTTGCATGCGATATTGCATCACCCCAAGTGGATATAAGGAGATTGGTGCGCATTACCAATGTCCTGACTACCATCGTAGTCGTTTCCGCGAGACCATTTGGGTGTGTACATGGGAATATGATGTCCAACATCAGTCCCATTGCAATAACCATCGAAAGTCTTCGATGTAAACTCTCTAGCATCGTCAAGTCCAATTGACGGAATAGGATGATCCGGGGAGTGAGCCCGTTGTCATATGATATTTGCTAGGAGTGTAGTATAAGCAGCATTTACGGGTGGACAATGGCACAACACGTGACCAGCGTGTTTGCGTGTCAACCAAAATCATGAAATATTTAAGCGTCTGCAAGTTGGTTGAATCAGTCCACAGAATCCCCATGGATTCTATGTAACAACAGAATGAGTATTTTCATATTCTTTGCATAGGACGGTCTCAGTCCTAATTTCCCTAAGGAACGGGCTTTGTAAAATGAGCGAGAGGCCTTAGAATCAACCAATGAGGATTTTGGTCGGGCCTAAGCGTCTGAAACACTATTTGAAGCAAAGTTTGTGATTGCAACATCACCTGGGGCGTCATCACCATGATGTACGCTATCCATGGCGTCATGGATAAGGACTATGCCAGCCCTAGGTTGGTGGTGGACGGCGGCGGCTCTGGAGGCAGCGGTGGCAGTCACACTTAGTCCAGGAATCAACTTTTGATTCATGCTTCATTTCGCTCGAGAGAAATGATGTCCATGTGAAGTCTTTAGTAGATGGATCATCATATCATGACTAGGATGACCTATCCTGTCGTGACAAAGCCAATATGTGTCTAAATCTAAGAGATCTTCTCTCAAAACTTTATTGGATTTAATAGCTCGAATAGTGACATAGAGTCTACTAGAGAGACACATAAACTTCTCTAAGATGCGTCTTTGTCCACAATCATTAGAGGTATTGCAAAGGAACTTATTTCCGTTGTCTACATGTGTTTTCGCATGGAATCCGTTGGCTATTCATAGGTGCGATTTTCCCTAGGAGCGTAGAGAGTTTCTGTGACAATAATCAAGGTGCCATTTGGCAAGGGGAACTTGGGCTATTCCATGTCCTTGAATTAATACTGATGGCCCAGCCATTGTAGTCACAAAGTAATATGCTCATAATCAAAATGGAGTCATAATTAAAAGAACTCGAAATTTTATTCATAAGCCAATAGAGTACATTATTATCTCTTAACCATTAGGAGAATCTAATCCAAATGCTAGCTAATGCAAAACAAAGGTAGTCATTTGAATTCTTTCGGTAACTCCAAAATAAATATGACCAGGTGAGTAGAGAGATGTCGGTGGAGCAAAGCTTGCTTAAGTACCACTTATCTCAAAACCTTCCTAGACATCACACTCATTTTGGATGAGCCTATGTGAAGAAAAACTAAACCAATGACATTTACTACAAAGTATATGGCAATTGCCTATTACATCTCTTGGAAAAATAAAGACTTAAACAGAATTGGCGAACTATTGATCCCAGACAGATTTGTAGTCTTCAACCCTTCACTCTAGATCATCTTCTTGATCTTCTTATTCCGCATAGTGAGCTTTTCTTGCTTCACAATATGCTTTGTAGGCGGTGACAATTTCTTCACGAGCTCTACAAATGTTTGCCCAATGACCGGATACTCCACATCGAGAACATACATCTCTTCGCTCAGACTCCATTGATTGAGGAGCTTTGAAAGCGTCATTTAGATGACTCTTAGTGTTGGTGGCGCCACCAACATGGCCAGAGGCGTTGCCTCCCTCTCTCTTTCCACGTTGACCTTTTCGGTTCCGTGTTCGCCTATTTTGGCGGTTACCTTCCCAAGTAGAGCGATTATATGGACCAGAACGTCCAGAAGTATCCCTAAGATTAGGGTTTCGCTCTTAGCGCCCTCTCATAGGGGCACGACTATAATTGGATTCCAGAATAAGCTCTGTTTTTACGGATCTCGAATTATAGTTCTTCACAAGGATGTTGTCATGCTTTTCAGCGACATTCAGAGCTCCAATAAGCTCATGAAACCTTGTGATCCGTCCTGCAGTAACGTAGATTCGATAGTTCTTAGCAACCATCAATGCAGAGACGGGGAAGGTAGCTAGAGAGAGTCTTCTCAATCAACATCGCATCTGTGATCTCTTTACCACAGAATTCCATTAAGGATTTAATGCGAAATGCTTCTGAGTTGTAGTCAGGAATTGACTTGAAATCACAGAAGCGGAGGCTATGCCATCTCACTTCTAGGTCAGGAAGCAGAGAGTCACGGACGTTGCCAAATCTTTCTTCGAGTGAGACCCACGGCCTTCTGGGGTCTTCTTCATTCATACACTCGTACTGGAGCGAATCATCCCTATGACGAGTCATTAGGATGATGGCTTTCGCCTTATTTGCCTCTAAGGCTGCTCTATTTGCTTCCAAAGCTTGAGCTTGCTCAACAGTTAGCACATCCTGGCTAGGCTTGAGAATCATATCCAGGATTCCATCAGCCTTGAGATGCTGGCAGACATCACGAACCCACCTGTGATATCCAGAGCCAGTTGTTCCCAATGGAGCAAAGTCCAATTTGTTTAGGTTACTCATCCTGAAAGAGAACAATAAAAAGGGTTAGTTTCGAAGCGGAAAAGCTACCACGAAAACATATAAAATTCCTGAGCGTAATCGCTTCCAAGAAATTCAATTCCAAGAGGTATTGGATTAGATCGAAACAATGACGTAAGTGGTCGATCATAAATTCTCTACAAACTCTAAGTTTGGAGATCTCAACAAGCTCCAAGCTTGGAGTGAGCACGAACCCCCATAGTTCGGCTTAATTAGGTCTCCCCTATGATGAAGAAAGGGGGGTAGAAGAAGGGCAAGTCCCTAGGAAAAAGAAGAGAAAAGAAATAAATACTTCAAAAAAGGGAACTTTTAGTAAAAAATACCTTGAAATTGGTCTCCCGAAAATTTGACCAGAAAACGTGGCCGGAAAGTTGACCGAAAACGGTCAACTAGCGTTGACCGGTGCTGGGGTCCGCTACTGACGTGGCAGTGGGGTCCGGTTGCTGACGTGGCAGTGGGTCCCTGTGATGATGTGGCAATGGGTCTGGTGCTGACGTGGCATTGGGTCCCAGTGATGACGTGGCAGTGGACCGCGTCAGTGGGCCTCTGGGCTGCCTTCTTTTCCTTTTTTTTTTTTCTTTCTTCTGCTGGTTTTTCTGAAGGCCGGTTCAGCAGCTTTTAGACTTGTTTTTAGAGTTCTGCTTCCGGTTCCTGGATCCTAGGATCGAGGCGCTACTGGTGGCAAAATTTGGTAGCAATCGGAGGTCCAGATAGTGGTGAACAGGTGCAGGGATCTCTTTTTTTCTTCTTTGAGGGCTGGTTCGATACTTCCGGTGGCCGGTTCGGTGGTTTTCCGGCCGGTTCTGGTGGTTCCGCCGCCTGTTCTGGAATCCTAGGATTGAGGGCTTCAATATATGAGGCGGTGGTTGCTAGGGTTTGAAGGCTACAAATTTAGGGTTTCAGGGTTAGGGCTTCGTGCTGATAACGTGTTTTAGGGAAACGATATTTGAGAGAGAATTGTTGTGTGTTCTCATTGATAATAGGGGCCTATTTATATAGAGGATTACAATGCATAGAATATGAATCGTACAAGGAAAGATAATCATACAATGAATGGATATCTCTAAGATATTCTCCGAGATTATCTCTAATTAAAACCCTATTACCACTAGGTCAAGTAACCTAGAGTTTAGGCTAGACGCAATTCGGATTTACTTAAACAATTTGCAATTTAAAGTTGGAAGCAAGTAGATAAAACTAAAACTAGTTTGAACTTCAATTTTAAAACTTAGAGATAGGAGGGAAAAAAAAAAAAAAAACTCTCTCTGGAAAACCTAGCCGCAATTGAGAATTTCCCAAATTTCTTCTTGCTTGTCTGGCGGCGCATCCTTTGGACCTTGTTGCCGGATTTGTGGGTTTTTTGTCACTATTTGTTGGCAAATGGTGACGTCGCGTCTATAGTCGAAAGGTTTAAGGTTTCATTCAAGGATGACATTCATGGAAATCACAGAAAGTTAGCAAGGATTGGATGTGGTTTGTCTGGACTTGTAGGCTGACCAGATTAGGGTCGACTGTTTAGAATTGGCATGAGGAGCTGGTTAGAGATGTGGTTGTGGGGTCAGCGGATTGGTATGGATCAGATTCCTTGTTTATTGCGTGGTCTTCTCTGAGATTAGCTCTTGCATTCGACCCGGTCTAGTCTGGTAATATCAAACAAAATCTTGGTTCCTACCTTTTTTCTGGGCATAAACAATGGCATCAGGTCAATGGAAAGGGGGTGGCTGCTTAGGGTGCTTTGCAAATCAGATCTATCCTGGTTTGGCTTTGGTTGACATTAAAGTGGCTGAGGTGGCGGCGTCGAGATGTGCGACAGTGGCGGCGGCAAAGATGGAGGTGTTTGACTTAATCTCGACACATGTACGACTTTCCGGCAGAGGTTGGAGAAGATCAAACCTGGGCGCTTTGCTTCATTCACTGAACCTTGGGCTTGGACTATGGCTTTAGGTCCTAATTTGATAGCTATGTTATTTAATTTCCTTTTTTGTTTTCTTTTATTCCTAGTTTGTTAAGCTTGTTGTCAATAACATCCTGCCAACTTTTGGTAGAGAGTAATTGAGCGCAACCTCCTAATGGGATGATGATACTTAGTGGCACTAGACTTATTCTTCAATGGCGACATAGTTGGAAAGCCATTATAGCTTTCTTCTAATTTAATGAGGTCTAAGTGGAGTTGTCCTTTTGAACTAGTTGAGAATTTTTGCATGGAGCTATTGCAATCAAGAATCTTTAAGGTAAGGTACCCTTCAAGGTAAATGAGCATCGATTGAAACCCTATAGGGATTCCACCATTGACACTAAAACAAAAGGTAATCACTCTCCAAGATGTTCCTTGACTCACTCTTTGACATATATATGGTTCGACAATGATGACCTTAAGGAACATGTTCGGTAGGGAGAAAATTCTAGCATTACCTTGTGATATTTATTTTTCTTTAGTTGGTAGTCTTCGTAGTAGTTGTAGTTTCTTTCTTGTCATTGTTTGGAGGTTGGGATGTGTTTAAAGTTCAAATGTTTGGAAGACATTTTTGTACAATTTTGGGGTGTGTAGTGATGTCAAGACCGTACTCTTATTGGAGAATTCTCATCCTTATTCTTTGGTGAGTCTATCATGTGACGCATTGTTATTGGACATTATCATGCTCTAAATAAAGTCGATTATTTCATGAGCATCTTGAGCATTCATGGAGCGTACTTTAAGGAAGTCAAGGTCATGTGCCTTGAGGTTGATGTCTCGTATTGATCTTCCCTGAATATCGTGAGCAATGGAGGGTCGTCAAAAAGGGGGTTTTCGTGTCTTTTCCCACATTTCAATTACTATTTTTGTTTGTAAGTTTTTATTTCCCTTACGCCAAACTAGGGCTGTCAATTTCGACACGACCCGATAACACGACTCGAAACCCGCACGAAATAAAGTAGGTCGACTACGGGTCAACCCACCATGACCCATTTAATAAACGGGTCGACCGCGGGTCAATCCGACAACACGAAGTGTACCCGTATAACCTGTTTATTAAATGAATTGAATTATAAATTATATATAACTCACGTAAATGACCCATTTAGAAAAAGTAATATTATATGTATATAAAGGTTGAGTAAATCTTTTTCTCACTTTAAACTAGGGTTACCACTTCATCATTAACACTATAAATTCTCTAGTGAATTTAATCAATTGATTTATGCATTTTTTTAGTTAAATGAGTCGCAATGTTAAGCTTTAAATGAGTCATTTTGTTCAATACGACACGACCTATTTATTAAATGGGTTAAGCGGGTTGGAAACGGGTAACCCGTTTAATACATAGGTTGGGTTTGGTTTAAATTTTCAACACGATTATTAAATGGGTTGGGTTTGGGTTTGTCTCTTGTGACACAACAAATACCTTGACCCGACACGAACCCGACCCAACACGAGCCATTGACAGCCCTAGCCCCAACTTCAATCTTATGCCTAAATTCAACATAAATTTAGCTTTTAATCTCACCATACAACATTGAAGACAATGTTGCTTTTAAGTATGAGGGAGAGCGATCGAGGGGCCTTATTTTTACTTTCCAAAAAAAAAAAAAAAAAGGTTCTTTCTAGATTAGCCTTTTGTAGTTATATTTTAATGATTATGGTCATTTGTAAAATAAATTGATACAACAAATTTTAAAGTTCAGAAGAATATGAACAATGAATAAATAAATGATGGATTAAATACTATTTAGTCCCTGAACTTAGATTGAAAAAACACTTCAATCCCTGTCCTTGTAATTTCACATGTTTAATCTTGGACTAAATACTTGTTACTCCCTGTACTTTGCTCCATAAAACAGTTTAGTCCAAATTTTTTAAATTAAACAGTTTAGTCCTTATTCTCTCTAATTCTCACACAACAGATCCTAAAATGACTATTATACCCCTCACTTTTTATTTTTATTTTTTATTTTTTCTGCCACTCTTCACCACTCTGTTTCAACACCACCAACTGAACTTTTCTTACTCACCCTTTTACTCTTTTCCGAAATAATTTTGCCTGAATTCACACAAGCTCCATCTTTCCGAACACCTGAGACCTTTCTCTTTATCCAAAGAAATTTTGGACTTACTCTTAGATTTACCAGTAGTTGCTTTATTAGTTGTGGTTGACAATTCTGCTTACCACCCAACCTTGAAGATCGTCTAGGAGTCTGAAACCCATCACTGACATTGTTCAATCTTGGAGCTTTTCTTGACTCAGAACTCGATTTCCTGCAATTACGAGGCCCATAATCAGGTTTCCCCAAATTCCTTAAGACTATATCTGGGGAGGAATCTTCATCTTCATCGACCACCACCACCACCATCATCTCCTGATTCAAAACCCTAGATTCTCTGGACCCAACATTCTTTTTACTCAATTTCTTCGAGCCAATCGAAAGATTCAAATAGCGTACCACATTGTTGCTTCTAGATTTGGATTTGGTGGTTTTAGGGTTTTTTAGATCGTTCAGCTCTCTCTTTCAATTCCACAATTCACTGCGACTTTAGGAGAATTGTGGCCGGCTGCTCTGGTTCTGGACTGGTATTTTGACCCATTTCTCCTGAGTTTGGATTTGGGGGGGGCTTTTGGATTTTGCAGCGGCCTTTTTCTGAGGCTTGGTTCTGGAGTGATGTTGCAAGGAAGAAATCTGGGAGATCTTCGGAGAATTGAGCATTGTTGGGCTGTGAAGGCCACTGAGTCTCCCTCGTTCTAGACGCCGGTGTGGGGAAACTCAACTAGATAGCCAGAGTGGGAGGCCTACTCGACAAAGGAGACGTTGAGCTCAAGGGAGAGATTTCCTCTTGTCAACGGCGTCAAGAAATTGGTCTCGGCCTTGTTGCAGCGGAGAGACCTGGCGGCATCGTCGTAGGCGAGAGCTGCCTCCTCCAAAGAGAGAGAGAGAGAGAGGCAGAAAAAATATATAAATAAAAGAGAGAAAAATAAAAATAAAATAAAAAGTGAGTGGTATAATAGTCATTTTAGGACCTGTTGTGTGAGAATTGGAAAGAATAAGGACTAAACTGTTTTATGGAGCAAAGTACAGGGAGTAACAATTATTTAGTCATTTAATCTTTGTACTCTCAATTTTAGACCAATAGGTCCATTCCGTTCCTTTTCATCCAAAAATTCCTTTAAATTGTTGTGGTGGCAATCCTTCCGTGCCAAAATATCTATTATACCCTTACAACATCATTTCTTCTTTTTTCTTTTTATTTTTAATTTTTTTCTTTTTCTGTTTATCTCTTCTTTTTCCTCCTCTCTCTCTCCTTCTTCACCTACTCAATCTTCGTCACTTTCTCCTCCAAGAGTCCTCAATGTCGTGCCTTCACTTCCTGACCAAAACATACCAGCTCGTTGACGATCCTGCCATCGACCACATCGTCTCTTGGGGAGAGGACGACACCACCTTCGTTGTCTGATCGAGATGGTTCATGATATGGTCCTTGTACTTGTGTTGGATCATAATTAATATATATATATATATATATATATATATATATACGGGCGAGTTCTAGAGAGGACGTCCGCACTTTCGCTAAAGTGCGGACGGCGCTACTGCAACAGCTTTCAAGCGGCGACGGGGCGGCGGGGCTTGCCGGACGGAGGCCAGAGGTATCCCAGAACGCTTCTGGGCAGCGATCGAGGTCGGAGGAGGTCGAGGTTAAAGGTTTCTGGGCAACGACCTCACCTGCAACTGCAGGTTTCTGGGCAGCGCTGCAACCACGTCGCCGACGACTCCACCGACTGCAGACCTGTCCGTCCGACCCCTGGCCTCCTTCCGGCAAGCCCCTTCGCCGCCTGAAAGCTGCTGCAGCAGCGCCGTCCATCCGCACTTTAGCGAAAGTACGGACGTCCTCTCTAGAACCCGCCCATATATATATATATATATATATATATATATATATATATATATATATATATATATATATATATATATATATATTTGTACCCTAAAACATGGAAATTATTTAAGTTCAATTTAGTGTTGACTAATCTAATTCCATGTTTTGTAGAAAATCTTGACAAGAGGAGAAAAAGTGATTCCGGCGAAATTTTTCATGGACCACCACTTTTGATAGCACAAATATTTTGTGAAGCAATCCCAGAAAAATAGGAGTTTAAATGGAGCAATGAAGCCATGGAACATGAAGAACTGATGTAAATGACTAAGTTCGATCACTCCTTTGGCCTGAAATTACAAGAGAAGTCCACAAAAATCATTGTGCAAAACAGTTGCTGCAAAGCAGAAAACTACAGTTCAGAATCAGCTTATCGGGAACATTTTTGGAGAGCTTTTTCTTGCAACCTTCCATGTGGAATATTGCAGAAATGACTAGTATTCCTTGAAGACATGATGTTGTAGTACAACATGAGCCCAAGAAATGGTCAAAAAAGTCATTAAGGCAGCGGGAATTAATGCTCAAAGTAGGCTTCCGAGAAGGCAGAAACTATCAGCTTTTCACGAAGCTTTTTGGTAGATCGTTTTCGGTGACTTACTTGGAGTTTTTCTTGAAATTTGTTGATTATTATAGAAGACATGATATCATAGAGTATGTAGGAGTCGAGAACCATTCAGAAATATGGCAATAGCAAATCAAACCTAGTCCAAGAAGGAAGCTTCAGAAGCAGAAAATGAATCCTACTCAAATAAGGGTAACTTGGCCGAGAATCCTTTTTAGACCGCTTTGCTGTGTGTTTTTGGAAGGTTTATGATGCTGCAATTATCAAGAAGAGTCTTAAAAGATTATGGCAAGATTAATCCATTATATTAGCCTTTGGATAATAGGAATCTCTATGCACATTCTCTCATTTGGTTGTCACATTGACTTTGGTGACCCAAAACCACCCTAACACTCTTCATTTCATGTTTCCCATGCACATTAAAGACAGCTAGCTGCTTCTCTCTTCTACTAAGTTATCTTTTTCTACTCTACACTCTCATAGATCATCATTATGTCCTTCTTTCTCTTCCCCAACACTTCACCTCCTTTTGTTGACTTTTTCTCACTTTTTCTCCCTTGTTTTCTTACGTATGAAGAAAGGGCTAGCTGCTCCTCTTCCTCTTTTTCCTCTATTTAAGGCTCTCTCTTCCCTTTTTATCATCATCTCATATACCTATAAGTTTCCCAACACTCGATCATATATCACTCCATTACATCTTTTTCTCTTTATATTCTCTACAATCCACTATCTTCTTCTCCACAAAACCTCCATCACCACCACCATTAATCCATAACATCTATTACCACCACCACCAAATTCATCATTTCCATCTACCCATTCTATTTCATATACACAAAGCTTCACCACTCCACCATTTCACCACTTGATCATATCTACATCTTATATTCCATCATCAATCTTTGAAGAAGAAGGAGAGGAGTCTAGCATCACATGAGGAATCATCATCACAATGACAAAACCTCTATGAGTTCATCTACATCATCCCCAATTTGATCATCACTAGTCACTTCTCGTTCCCTACTTTTTAGTTTAATGTTCATAAACATGTTGGAGCTTATGTATTTGATTATGAGTGAGTAGTTAGTTTGTTGGGGCTAGGGTTGAAAGCTCTAGCCAATCTTGTATGACTTTAATGTAAATATTATGTTTGATGCACTTTTCTTTAGCACCTTAACAAGTTATAAGTTCAAGAGTTGAATGTTTATGCTTAAACTTAATCAATTTGAGTATGAATATTTGCCATGACATGAGAAACAAATAGAGCTTGATTAACCTTGGTTGTTTGAAGTATGATAGCATATCATATGTGCATGTTAGTGTTGTGAACTACAATCACTTAGAGATAAGCTTGGTTGGGTACTACACCCGAGAGGGGTTGCTTGATATCATCAAAGGAGCATGTCCCTTGTCATACCCGAGAAGGATGCAAGGAGAGAAATCGGCTAATTAAAATGGTATCATTCACTATAAAAGCATCATTGTTTGCAAGAGAGGCTAGAGGTGAAAACCTTAAGTCCTAACTTCCAACCATTTCATTACATCTAATTTAGCTTAGCATAGTTTACATTTCAAGTATTCATTTAACTATTTCCGAATTAAATCATCTCCAAAACCAAAATCAAACCACTTCTTCACCTTGCATATAACCATCATGAACTTTAGTTCACTTGTGACCTATTGTTTGTGATTTGTACATTTGCATATTCATCTAGCATCCTTTAGGTTTTCCTTAGCTAGAGTGGGTTTTCCAATCCCTTGGTACGATATCCCCTCCTCATAATCCCCTACACTATAACTTGGCCCTTATACTTGAGGGTGGCTATTTGGCTAACAACTAGCTGAAGAAGAAGTTTCAAAGAAGGTTTGGTTCATGATCACCATGAAATCCAAATCGCTAAATTCCAAAACTTAACCCCAAAATCCATATACCCAATTAAGCACACACCAATCTTCGTCTTGAGTCCCTCCTCTTCTTCCTTCTTCTCCTTCGGCAAGTCAATTTTCAGTTTCTTCGGTGCCGATCTCAAAATCAAAACTATATTCGGCGAGTTGGTGATCTCTCTCAGAAAGGAACGCTGCTTCTTGGACGGCAGAGCTTTCAAGTCCTCCGCTGCCAAGGCTCGCTTCTTCGTAGAGTGCATGGTGTAGACACTGTTTCCTTAGTCGCACATGTTGAATTGATTTGCAGAGGGTTTGGGATCAGATCAGATTCAAATTCCCACCACCAAAAACCATGAAATCCTTCAATTCCAGAAATCCATGAGCAAGAAATGGATGAAGAGTAAGACCTAGATGCCCAAGTTCAAGACTTGACTACCCCAGAGCATTACTTGGTTCAATTTGAGTAAAGTTAATTGCTTTTTGTCAATTCCCTATCACAAATTTTTTGGGTGTTTTTGATTCTTTCAATCTATTTAGTAAAAAGCTAGATTGAATTGGTTTAATTTTAGTAAAGTTAATTGCTTTTTGTGAATTTGTGGTTATGCGGAGGCGGGGCTTAAAGTTCAGTACATTGCTGTGTACCATAACATACTGCATTGACCTAGGTTTGCAAAGTTTTTGGTGCTTGTGGCTCAGGAGCTTGATGATGATGTTAGTTCATTTTTGATGTCTTGGTTTTGTTGTGTTTTGGGGTTTATTTTTTGGTTTGGTGAATTTTAAAGGTCGGATATTTCGATTGGTGTTTTATCTACATTTGCTTTGTGTTGGTAGTGCAAACAACTTCTTGCTGGTTTAGTTGAGCATGGTTGACTTACACAGCAACAACTAATAAGAAGAAAAAGAGATAAACAGAAAAGAAAAAAAAAAAAGAGAAAAGAATAAATTTTATAAAAAAAAAGTGATGGTATAATAGACATTTTTCCGAGAAAAAATTGTCACGTCAGCAACTTAACAAAGCTTTTGAATGGAGAGTAACAATTATTAAACATGTGAAATTAAAAGGACAGAGACTGAAGTGTTTTTCAGTAAAAGTTCAAGAACTAAACAGTATTTAATCCATAAATGATTAATTGATTTGGAATACAATTAACAAAAAGAGCAAATGTCAATAACAATAGTGTAGCTTGCAAGTCTATTGGTAGTAGATAATTTAGGGTGCGGCTATTGCCACTCTATTATTTTCTTTGTTCACCCTATTTGCTCATTACACCATACATTTTAATTTCAATATTAAATTTACTTATCTTACCCTTTTTTTTTTTTTTTTTCAGAAATATCTTTTTTTTTTTTTTTTTTTTGAACAATCCCAAATCGGGTTTCAACTTCATTCATCACATGCCAGAGTGGCCATTACATACCCTTCTACTGTCTTCAACCTAGGCAGATCAAGAAATTGTGGTAGTATCCATAGTGGTACATAAAAATAGGTTCACTCATTAGACATCAAATACATAGATAATAGTATGAATCCTTCTTCAGTACTACTCCAGATGCATTAGAGACACATAAAGTGTATAGATCCCTAAAAACTTAAGGAGTTATTGAAAGTAAACTAAGCTACTTGTAGGGGGCACTTTGATCGGAGTTGTACGGCAGTGGATATTCATGGGTAAGGACCCAAAACTTTGCCCCTTTGTCTGAGTTAGCGAAGACTAGGCCCAGCAAACTTCGAAGGATTAAAAATCCTAGGAAGGTTGCTGTTGTGTTCTTCCCGGCAGTTCCTATATATATGCATGGCAATGAATTGATCATTTCAAAATAGGCTTGGCAAGATGCGTGTGGCGTGGGAGCTAGAAGAGCATGAGTTTTAGAAGAAGAGGTTCCAGCAGTGTTGTATACTGGTTGAGGTTTGTGAGATAAGGGGGTTTGGATAGAAGGTGGTTTGAAATGATGGAAAATTATGGATGAATGTGAGAGAGAGGAAGCATGAGAGAAGAAGAGTGCTAGGGAGCTTGCTAGCACACTCCGTCCTCCCTCTGCTTGGTTAGTAACATAGCTATTTATATGCAATTCCAGCAGCCAAAGGAATCTCGGTGGAAGGTCTTTACTGCTGGGTAAAGAGATGGCTTGGGTTAAATGCATGTACTGGATTTTGCAATGTGTTTTGGTTTGTCAAGTTGTGTCTAGGGCTATGAGATTTTGGGCAGATTTTCTGCCATAATTTAGGCAGGATTTGCTGCTAGGATTGCAATCCCAAGATTTCTGCTGTGTTGCTGGGATTATGTGCTGCTGGGATTATGGGATTATGTTATGCGGCTAGGATCAAGAATCCTATGTTTAGCATTTACTATTTTGTTTGTTTCTAAAAGATTTGGGCTTGGGTTTTTGGGCTCTCTCTCTTCTTCACTTACCCGTATTAAGAGTTAGGCCGTTGGGCATGAATTTTGGTCCCAAGTCCAAAATTATCAACGAGCCTAAAACTAATAACGGGCCTCATGCAATTCCGTTACCTTCCATACCACACCCATTCTTGTAAGCCCCAAGTGCGTGAATGTGGCTTGGGTCCACGTGCGTGGCGTGATGTTCGCGGGTGTAATTTGTGATTCGGTGCCTATACTAGCGCCTCACGCGTAATACAACACGGTCATCAAGTTTAGGGCAAATAAATTAAGCTCCAAGTATCGTACCCAAGGGAATAGGGAACCCCCACTTGGTTACGGACAACTAAGCACAAATACAAATTATCCTAGGATTCCTAGCAACAAGTATCCGAAATTGTGATTTTTGATTGTGAATACTTAAACTAAATTTACGAACCGAAAATAGAAAATTGCTAAAAATAAAAATGCAATGCTAAAGTAATTTGCGAAAAATTCAAGACAAGAGAGTGTTGGGAGCTAGGGAGGTTCCTTCACCGAAATCCTATGTGCCGGAAGCTAATTTAATGTAGATGCAAAATTCTTCATTTGGCGGTAGTCGTATCCTAGGCGGTTCAAGGCTCAAGGACCATATATTCTCAATTACGGTATTAATGTGCCGTTTCAAGGGTCACACAAACTCAATTAGAGAGAGCTAGAGCCGGTTCAAGGGTCTCTAAGTCGCTCTAATTGGCATAATACTCAAGAATTAGACCACTAAGCGATTCACCCTCGCAATCACGCGGCGGGTGTAAATCACCATACTTATAACCCCTACAATACCAAATTGAGGGTTCTAGCTTAGGAATTAGAGGGAGTCAAGCCTCTAACTCCGTCCTAGACATGTTCAAAATACATACCCTAGAGTTGACTAGGCTCCTAGACATGCATTTCAACCCAATAAAAATTGATATAAGCATCCAACAAATTAAATTGCATCAATCCATTAAAATAGGCATCCTTTACATAAAATTTGGGCTAGGGCACACAACCCTAACCCCCAACAAAATTTCTACTCACTACCCATAAATATATACATCATCAATTCCATCAATTTCATACAAATAAAAGAGGGAAAGGTATAGAAGAGGGAGAACAACCAAGACAAATTACAAATGCTAAAAAGCAAACATAATAAGCCTTGGAATTATAATTTCTCCCTTTTTACCCAAGTGGTGATTGTTTTATGCTTGAAGTGCTTCCCCTTTGAATCTTGTGAAATTGATGAGAAGATGGAATTTTGGTGAAGTGGGTCTTAGTGAGGAAGTGTGGATTTTGGTGAGGAGAAGAAATCTTGGTGAGGTAGGTTGGATTTTGGTGAGGAGAAGAAAAAAAAATGGAGAAAGATGGGGTTTATAGTGTGGTGGTTTCGGTTGTGTGTGTAGAGGAAGAGAAATGAATTGGAAATTTTGGGTCTGGTTGTGCGGCTCTGAGAAGAGGAAGAATCAAGGATACGTGGTCTGGTGAGAGAGGAAGAAGAAAGAAAGATAAGCTAAGCTGATGTGTCAGCTTATGAGAGGAAGAGAGAAAAAGAAAAGAGGAAGAGAAAAAAACTGGGCACGTGAGAAGAGGGAAGGGTCAGCTGCTGACGTCATGCTGACGTCAGCAAAATCAGAATTTTTTTTTTTCTTTCTTTCTTTCACCTTTTTCTTTCTTTTCCTCAATTTTCTTCTCTCTTCTCTCTTCTTTCTTCTGTCTTCTCAATGCAGTTCCACAACATATTATCGAATGTGATTAGATTCCGCTCCCTTGATAGTGTTGACTACGGTTGACCCGCATTGACTATTTCGTCATTTTGTCGAAAACTTCAATTAACTCCAATTTCACACAATTTTCTCTCGTTTCCGCAATTCCGCTTATTTTCTACAAAATAAATAAAAATGGATTAATTACATATTAATTGACATGGGAATTTGCTGATTTATAGTGTTTTAAATATAATTACACGCATATAAATGCGTATAATCAATTTGCCTCGAAATATGAATTGGGCTTAAAGCATAAATTGGGCTTGTTAGCTGGATTTTTGGGTGTCAACACTACTAATATAGGATCCCTAAAATAAGGAGAATTAATAGAAAGAAAATTTAATTCATATTATGGGTCTAGGGCAAAAAAAAAAACCCAGCCGAAATCGCCAAGTCAAAGAACAGCCCAAAGAACAGTGGGCTGAAAGTCCAGCAGGCTGACTAAAGTTAGGCCGGCTCGATCCCTCTGTATAGCAGTCACACGTGCAACTGTTCCAACGCCGCTGCCAAACTAGCACCGCCACAACCACGCTGTTGCCGATCTCGGATGCCGTCAACGGAGCGCCTCCAACAATCCATGAGCCCCAAACTAGAAAACCAAGCAAAACCGAAACATACCAGCTTGAGTTCACCTAAAAAACCAGATTGAGACATGGCCGCCTCCCAATCCGTCACAAATATCCTAGAAACCGAACAACCGACCATTATGTTTCAAATATAATGAACTATAAAATTGCTGAACCGTTTGCCAATGCTTCAAGCAGCCGCGATCTTAAGAAAATTGTCCCGAGCCTTAGCATCCATCACGCGTCCGGCAGCGGACCACAAACGATAGGAAGGCTAGAGGCTAGTCCAGCCTCCATGCCCCGCCGGACGAGCACTATCGTACATAATGAAGACTTCGAACTTTTTTGCCTTTAGGAGGCTAGGGTTTCTTACCGAGTAGAAAACTTTCTAATTTCATAAATATCCTTATATGACATATCCAATTAAAAAAATGTTAACGAAAAATCTCTCATTTAATTTATACCAATAAAAATACTAAAACATATTGAAGTTTCATAACAAAATCATAATCTAATTTTCTTCCATTTTTAAAATTTTGTCTTTCAATTTCAAATTCGTCTGTTTCAATCCATGTCAAAAAATTAGTAAGTTAATAACTGTGAGCAATGAAGAAGAGAATGAATTTTTTTCGTGTGTTTTAAATTTTTAAATTCGGTGTTCACAAATGGTATTGCTACTTGGTTTGTGTGTGTGTGCGTGTGTGTGCATACAGGGCCCTTATAGTGAGTGATATCTTTTTTTAGCATTTCAAGGGATCGCTTATTAGACCAAGTTTGCGATCACATATTGGCATCCCAACTGTTCAACTTTTAGGTCTCCATGAGTAAATCACTTCTGCAAAATTTCTGTCAAATTGATAATTGTTAAGGTATCGAACTAGATCAAATCAATGGACGAACCAAACATGTCCAACCTGAATCATTCATGTGCATAATGGTATGTCACGATTATGAACACCTTAACGTTCATCAATTTGGCTGAAAATTTGTAGAAGTGATCTACTCATAGAGACCTAAAAATTAAACGGTCGAGATGTCGATATGTAATTGAAAAGTGGGTCTCACAAGAGATCCCTTAAAATGACCAAAATAATGGATCCCTTAGTAGAAGTGCCCTCATAATATATACAAGTTCTTCCTTAAATTAAAGAGGATCAAATGATTTCACTCCTACCCCCATGGTGACTTGAACCCATGACCTCAATCTTAGGTAGTGGGTGCTTTAACCACTGAGCTAACACCACTTCATAATATATACAAGTTGTTTATACCTTTATCGTTTTTTTTTTTTTTAAGGAGAAAGAAATTCTATTAATCTAATATATTACAACAATAGAGATGACTCAGTACAGTCCAAACTTCTCTAACTAAAGAAGAGGAAATACTCATACCTATCTCAGGAGTCTCAATATATCCTTATATATAGCCCACATCAAGAGAAGCGTAAAGCTCTTTCACATAGTGTATGTGAAAACCACCACTACACAAGTAGGGGCAGCTTCTCATTACATTGATGACAAGAAAAAACCAAAATTAAAACTACTAGCAGTCTTTGAGAATGATACCATACCAATGACAGAGCCACTATTCCAAGATACTCAAACCCTCTGGCTCAATAGAAGACTTATTAAAACTAACCCAGCAAATAAAAACCTAATGAAACAAAGAAATAAGTCGTGACATGCTGCTTCTCTTTTTCATGACAACGACGCTGGCTTCCCAGAATTTTCCAGAATAAGGTTGGAGAGCATATATGTGTCGTAAAACTCATACGTATAGACTAAGAACGTACAAAACCACCACCTCAAATCTTGAGCGTACGTTAGAGAATGCGACCAACCACCTAAGCACAGGCTCCAAAAATGTGGTCCTGCCAATTGTCTTTCCAAACTCCTCCAATCCTAATTGATATCCCTTGTCACCACACACCTAGATTCTGGCAAGCCTCCTTGCCACACCTTTAACCCATAACTGACTCAACCGTTTACGCCATGCAAACCCATCGAGAGAAACACAACTCGCCAACCCAACATTCTTGTAGCAACCCACCAGATGTTAGGTGACTGAGCGATCATATCCAAACCTTAAATGATGATTGAATCCTCCGACCTCAACGAGCCGCCAAGCCTCTACAACAAACCCCCAAGGCATTATATATTACCACTATTTGCAGTTTGCAGCATCATCGAAATGTCTTGTCGCAAAGCCTCAAGCATATCACCACCACTACAAGAAAATGACTCTTTTACCGCGCACATTTTACGGCGTGCATTAATGCGTGCCGTAATAGACACACATTTACGGCGCATTTTCACGCAGGCCGTTAATACCCTTCTCTGATATAGTCTTTTATGGCGTGCATATAATGCGTGTCGTAATAGACACACATTTACGGCGTATTTTCACGCAGGCCGTTAATACCCTTTCTGATATGGTCTTTTACGGCATGCATTGATGTGTGCCGTAAAAGTAAAAGGCGCAAAAATTTTCGCCAAAATTTTTATTTCCCTCCATCTCTTCCCACTACACATTTCATTTTTAACTTTTTCATTTCATAACACAAAAACTTCTCTCTCTCCCCGACACACACCTCAATTTTCGCCATCTCTTCCTTCCACGTCTCTTCCTACCGCCAAGTCGCTGTTCACTGGATTTGCTCCACCGCCGAGTCGCTGGCCGCGTACCTCCCACCACCATCACGTTCTCTGCTCCTTTCATCGAAATGTCATGGATCGATTGAGCTACGAATTAAAGAACATTGAAGTGGTTGCCGCTCTTGGAGATTGGGGCCACCTGTTTCAGGATCATGAAGTTTCTGAAACCCTTTTGGAGAAAGTTGAGAACTTTGGCCTTGTATTGCTCATTTGCTATCTGGGTTTTCTTCTCTGGCCAAATCAAGGTACAGTTTTTTTTCACTTATTGTTTCAGTTTTCATCTTCTGCTTGATCTATTTAGGGTTTTTCAATTGTAGGAAGGTTTCTATTGCTTGGTTTGCCTAGTTTGTTGGTTTGACTGCTTGTTTGACCGTATGTACCTACATTTGAGGTTGTATTTTGATCAATCTTGATTTTTGTTCTCAGAGGTCTCTCCCTGCGAAAAGAGAGTCGGTCTCAGAGGTCTCTCCCATCTCTCTCACTCTGAGACAAGTCCAATTTCTGGTTCGCAATCTCTTTTCAACACTACAAGAATATTGTGTATTGATAGCACAAATTAATAGCGTTTTTCTCTTAAGTGCTATTGTTTGTCACTTTTAAGACCCCAAAAAAAAAAAAAACAATATTGAAACGCTATTAAAACTCTGTAAATGTTACCGCCAGTAGAAAAGTGAAGGCGGGATTAAAAATTTTGGTTTCGCGGTTCGGCTTATTGATTAGAGCGTTTAGCTTATCGAATGAATAAAAAAACAACGGGAGTTATTAGAGCGTTTTCACTCCACCGCTGCCTTCATCGCCATTCTCTCTCCTCCTCCTCTCATCCTCTCACTCTCCTTCATCATTGCCGCTGCCGTCCTTGCCATTCTCTTCAATTCCTGTGAGGTCACCAGAAAAAGTGAGATTGGGTATTCTATTCCTTATGTTTTGGTCTTCTAAGCGTCGTGTTATGGTGGTTTTCTTTCACAAGTGAGATTGGGTATTTGGACTGAGTTTTAATCTATTTGGGTTTTTGTTTCCCTTGATTTCTTCGATGGGTTTTTCTGTCTCTTGAAGATTGGGTGCTTTGATTTCGTGTTTGTACTGGTTTGTGAGAGTTATTTGTTGTTTTTGCAGTTCTGATTGAGCGAGGCGATTTGAGGGGACTCTCTGCTCTTTCTCAAACTAGACAGCAGAGCTGCTTGTTGATGCTTCTCAATCATCTGAACGACCAATATCTCCAACTCTCTTTGGAATTTTCTTCGAGGTTCGTTTCACTTCGTTCGCTTGGTCATGATCGATTTCTGTTCCAACAGCTCTCTCTTGCTTATTTTTGACTTTTGCTTATTCTGTTTGTGGGTTTATTGCTTAATTTTAGTGGAACGTTCACTACTATTTAAATCGTTTATAGGAGTTGGTTTTGGTTGCTGACGGTGGGTGAGAGAAACGAAAGAGAGAGATGGAAACCAGAAAGAAGAGTAAGAGGACGGGAAAAGAAAAGGGAGAACAGGGAGATGAAAAGAGGAAGAAGAAAGAAAAGAGAGGGGAGGGGAGCACAACTAGTTGAAAAAGAAAGAAGAATGAGAAGTACAAAGGGGGAGACGGAGAGGGATTGAGAAGAGAGAATTTGTGAGTTTGGGGTTTTTCTCAAAGGCTGGGATTGGGTATTTCTAGATTGGAGGAGAGTGAATTAACATGATAGTGAGCATTCCAGTGTTTTGAAGATAGTGTATTCTGTAGACAGGACAAAATTTATAACACTGCTCGGAATTTTGAAATAGTAGGAGAATGATTACTGGACATACTTTCAATTAGTTGGTAATATAGTAGCTGATTTAGAGAGAGATTTGTATGGTAACGTTATTTTAGTCCAAACTTTATATATATGTATAAGGTTCATGTTTTCTCTTTCAAAACAAGTTGAATTGTCAGTTTACCAGTTCCAATATGCATGTATGCAATTTCGGTTTCTGTTATTTCATGCTCCCAAGTTTACTGGTTTTGGTTTCATAGTTTTTTTTTTCCTGCTCATGCTAAGCATATGCATTTTTTTAATTTTAATTTTTTTCCTTTGCTTAACCTGTGCATAATCTGCTGTCTTTTTTTTTACCTCATAATTTCTTAACACTTTAGATTTATTATTTGTTACTTAATTAAATCTCAACATTGCTGCTAGGATATTCAAGGACAATAAGTTCGTGTGGCATAGCTGGTTTGAAATTGTCTCATAAACTTGATATTTTTTGGAGTTGTATATTGCTTTTGTGTATTATACATAGGATCTTAAGCTTTAGGATATCGTGGGGATCATATGGAGGTTAGTATCTTAATTCTAAGCTTTTCTCATTGGGTTACAGATCAGATATTTAACTGCTGGCTATTTGTTTCAGAGACTGCCTATTGGTTGATCCTACAGAGCTTGCAGACCCATCTTTTAACTCCCAGCAACAGAGGGAAAGGTGATCTTTTAACATTAGCTTACAATTGTGAATACCAATTTGATTCAAAAACCTCATTTAAATTACTTTTGTGACAAAACTGAATTAGGACCTGATCAACTACATAAATTAAAAACTGAAGTAGTGTACTCTTGGACTTTGAAGAATGTTGTATGCCCCTTGTTCTTCTCATCCCCTTGATTCCAACTTGTAGAACATAAATTACTTGCACAATCTGTTATTTTTCTTGCCTTTGCGATTGCTAGTGACTGGAATGTTCATGATGCCAGGTTCTCACATCTTTTGCATCTGGCTGTGCTACCTCATTAGTAGTTGATAGGTGAGAGATTTCAAACTGTGACTATTATTAATGATCCATTCTCTTCCTACATATACTGCATCATTCTTACAAGTTCTCTTTTGCTCAGACAAGTCATTCATATATAATTGGCATATTCATTCTATGGTTGCTTTTTCTTTCTTGTACAATCCATTTGTAGTCTGTTCTCATGTCCCCCGTATTGTAACTATAATCTCTTTTTTATGTGGGCAGTAAGTGAGCTTTTTTTCACGATCAAAACGATGTTCCTTATCTTCCTCATCATTTCTTGTTCTGTCATTCCTATGTCTGCATCTATCCAAGCTTCCTAATGACAACTATGGTCCCAGGTGAATCCAAGCAATGGACATAGTCAAGGCAATTACCAGCTCCTTTGAGAAAGGATGTTGGGGCACAAAGTCTCCAAAGAGTTTGAAGCAAGTTCATTCTGGAGCAGCTCATTTGTGCATGAAATTCATGGAGGACTGTTATATACCACTTTTTATGATTTTAAGTTCTTTCTTGTATTGGTTTAGCCATAAATTTCAAATGCGATGCTTTTAAAGCAATGTATGTAATTGAATATCTTTTTTTAAATATATATAAAAGTCAGATTCTTTTAAATATGAGCGGAAGAAATTGAATTGAAATATATTTTTTTTAATATAAAAGAACATTTTACGGCGTGCAAATTGGGCTGTAAAAAACTGGGTAACTAATTCTTTTACGGCATGCAAAAGTGTGCCATAAAAATTGTCTTTTACGGCATGCCCTGCGTGCCGTAAAGTGGTCTAAAAAGTCATTTACGGCGTGCTTTCTTGACATTCACGGCGTGCAAACATCCCATAAATCAAATTGAATAATACTTGAGAATATATTTACGGCCTGCTTGGATGCACAATTACGGCCCTCTTATGAACGCCGTTAAAGAGTAATGTCTTTTACGGCTCCGGCATTTACAGCCTGCATTTGTGCGCCGTAAAAGGGTATTTACGGCGCATATTGTGGGCGGTAAAAGACTGTTTTTGGTGTAGTGCACACGATTTCATCCAATACTGAACCCATCACACGCTGACAGCCACCATTGATGCCGAACAAGCCAAGGCACAGCCCCTATGTTTCCCAAACCATAGGTCCCTTCTCCTGAGACTACAGAGATTTTCTGTACAAGTATCTTTTTGTATGTTTACACCTTTATTGTTAATGTGAAACTATGTAAGAGTTTATAGTCAACTGAAATCTTGAGTTGATCTTCATGTCAAGACTAGTAATTAAGGAATAAATAATTAATGATCATTGAGTTATGACCCGTTCGACACTTAAATAACTATGTTTTAAAAAATATCACTTAACTCACTCACTTTTAAATCTGTACTTAGCTCACTCACTATCATTAAATCTAGCGTTAGATGCTGTTAAAGTTGATTGTATATTTGTTTGAACACTAGAAAATGCATTTCCTGTTAAAGGAAAAACATATTGTGTGCCTTCATCAAAGCAACTAACGAAGAGGGAATCAAGGAATCAGTGATTACCATCAATCAGCACAATTACGGATCAATCAGCATTTAGTATCATTAATGTAATCGATATTTCCGTTGTAATTCTATCCCTATATAAAGGGACTATGAAATGAAATGAGTAGACCAATTCCAATTGGCATTTTACTTTAACACATTATCAGCACGCTCAGAGCCAATAGCCAAGAAAAAAACTCTAGTTTTCTTGTTTATTTCCGTCGAAAAAAAAACCCAAAACCCTAAAGAAGAAAAAGTGTCTTCTTTTCTGCCGCTTTCAAAAAAAAAAAAAAAAAAAAAAAAAAAAACAAAACAAAACAAAACTCTGCAGAAGCAGATCGACCTCCCAACCAAGAGAAATTGCTCTCTGCACCGCCACTACCTGCACAACCCAGCAGCCCCGGCGTCAACACCATCGGCCCCCATCCTCCAAATCCCCATTTCTCCTCCCCGCCGCGAAGCTCACAGCCGGCCAGACCCAATCCAAACCAGCCTCGTCCTTCGTCCCCGCCAGCCCACACGGGCCTCCAGCCCAACCCAGAAAACTGCAGCAGCGCCTCCGCCCCTGCCTGCACATCACAGCAGCGCCTCCGCCTTGCAAGTCCGGCGTTTGCAGTCGCAGCCCAGCCTGCAATACACCGGCCTGCAGCACACCACCGAGCCTCTAGCCTGCGCCGATCCCGCCTGCAGCAGCCCGAGCGACTGCCCAGCCCCGGCGATCCGTCGCAGCCCAGCTTGACAAGCAGCCACCTTCACCGATCTGCTCCCACCGATCACCTATCCCAGCAGCCCACCGATCACCGCTCACCTGCTGCTGCACCCAGCGCGCCTCCTCTGCAAACTAGAAGAAGACTCGAAGGACTGAAGGAGGAAGAAGAGAAAGGAAAAAGAAAAAAAACCGGCCCAAAGAAAAGGGACCCGGCCAAGAAAAAAAAAGAAAAAGAAGGGCCTAAGTATACACCCGGCCCAAATCAAAAAAAAAAAAAAAAGCAGGCCCTGCAGGACCAGAAACGAAAAAAAAACAGAGAAAGAAAAGAAAAAAAGGAGAAGGTCCAAAGTAAAGATCAGGCCCAGAAAAAAAGTGCTAATTCTCAGCCCAACAAATCAGCAGGCCCAGCAGAACCCGAAAAAAAACATCGCTACGCACGCCTGCATCAACACGCGCGTGCGCTAGGATCGTTTTATTTACTCAAAATCAAGTATGTTTTCTTTTATTTATTTAATCTCATACTATGGTATATATAATTAGGATTGTTGAGCATGTTTAGTTAAATAATTTTGATCATTTTAAGCATGCCTTATTATTTATGGTTTATATGATTATATTTAAGCATGATTTATAATTATGTTTAAGCATGCTTTATATTTTATTGTTTATATTTTAATATGAAATTTTGAGCATGTTTTTATTTTTTTTATTTACGCTTATATAAATTATGCCTACGCATGCTTTGTATTATGCTATTGTTTACATTTTATTTTATGCATGATATATTATTGCTATTATTATGTGTAGTATATAATTTGTTGTGTATTTGTGAAATTTGAGCATGCCATGTAGTTTATTTTTATATATGCTATGTTTAAATATGCTATGATTAATTTTTAGAATGCAACATATAAAATCCGTTTTGCCATGATAATGAAAATTCATGCGCATTATCCATACACACTTACTGTGATAAAGTATTTTCACATAGCATCGAAAAAATGTGACCATTACGAATCTTGGTCTTGAAATCTAATTCATATGTTTGGAAAATAATTTACGTGGATGTCTTTATGACTGCGTAATTTATATATTCTCTCTTGTTTTATGTAGATGGCTGATCCAACTCGACCTGAGTTTGACATCTTGGACTCAGAAGGACTTGAGTACCATCGTTGGGTTTCCGATATGGAAACTGCCTTTGTGGCAAAAGACTACACTGCCACCATTACTGATCCCAAAGATGATGAACTATCTAATAAGGTGAAAGCAGATGCCTTAATTTTTCTGAGGCGACATATTGATCCTAGCCTACGCTGGGAGTACCTTCAGTTGAAGACACCCAAAGCACTGTGGGATGCCCTTAAAGGACGTTTTGGGAACATTCACGATACTTTGCTCCCAGGACTGGCTGTTCAGTGGAATGGAATCCGCTTTCTTGACTATAAAAAGGTCAATGACTTCAACAAGGACATGTTGCGCTTAAAGGCACGTCTCAATTTCTGTGGAAGGGAAATCACAGAAGATGATATGATCTCAAAGACTCTTACCACCTTTCCTAATTCAGCTTTTATACTAGCGAACCAGTATCAATTGGATTATGACAACAAAAGAATCACAACCTTCAATAAGTTGATAAGCCTACTGCAAGTGGCTGAGAGACAAAATAAGATTCTCTTGAATAACAATGCCAGGCCCACTAGGACAAAGAAAATTCCCGAGGCTAATTATGGAAAAATGAAAGGTGGAAATAACTCCAATGCAAGGGGGTTTAGACGTGCTGATCCCTACCCACGTGGCAACAATGCACCACGTGGAAAGGGACATGGGGATCATGGAAACAAGATGCCAAAGGAAAGAGTTGACAATGAACCATGCTATAGGTGTGGATTCATTGGGCATTGGTACAAGAACTGCCAAGCAAACAACAGAGTAGCAGCCAATTACAAGAGGTATAGAGAGTCTAAAGAACAAGAGGCTCACTATATGGAAGAAGGAGGTCATGACCTAGACGTCAACCTTACAATTGCAGACTTCAATGGCAAAGAGGAACTTGCTAAGTCAATGGATGCTCTCAATCTTGACTGATCTGCTTTATTCATTTTATTTTCCAAAGACAGTTATGAAGGCATAATGCCTCATTTTTAATTAGACTACTACTTGGTCTTAAAGTTTATTTCAATACTGGTTTGATGAATTAGAACAAGACCTTGATTTGATTATCGATGGCTTATTAATAAATTTTGAATTTTATTCTGAAGCACTGAATTTATTCAAATTTATTTACTATACACATATTTACATGGTTCCAAATTGCACTATAAAGATGTAAAGCAATACATCTAGATAAAGAAAAAATTATTTGGATGAAAAAAAATTATCATTCTACATAAATACAAATACTCTAAAGAATATGAGATACGCTCTGTATGCACCAAGAGCTAATCGAACCTTGTTAATGTTTCAAAGCAATTTGTGCCAACGATTATCATGTAAAAACACACCGTGAGAATGGAACTGAATACCTTGATATTACCTCTAATGAATGTGGAAGGAAACGCATCTTAGAGAAACTTATGAGTCAATCTAGTGGACTGTACCTCACTACGATTCGGATCATTGAATCCTATGTTGTCACCAATAATGAAATATGGGACTCTGACTCATAGAGGCTTTGGCATGACCGCCTAGGGCACCCCGGTCGTGACATGATGATCCGTATTTTAAAGAACTCATATGGACATCCCTTCTTTCGAGTGAAAAATAAAATGGGACAAAAATCCGTCACACTGCAAGGTGTCGGTCCTAGTACTGCTCAAATACAGTCATTGCCTTCTGAAGTACCAGAAGCACTACCTCCCTCCCATTATGCCTCATTGACTATTTCAAATGCATATCACTCGTTTTGCAAAGCCTGCTCTTTAGCAAAAACAGGATCGAGACCTTCCTATGCTAAAGATACAAAACAAAACATTCCATTCTTACAAAGGATACAAGGAGATATCTGTGGACCTATCCATCCAGAATGCGGACCATTTTAAGTACTTTATGGTTCTGGTGGATACTTCGACACACTGGTCACATGTCGCTTTAGTGTCCACAAGAAATGCTGCAAAACTCCTAGCATAGATTATACGTTTAAGGGCTCACCACCCTGATCACCCTATCAAGTCTATAAGGCTTGATAATGCTGGAGAGTTTACATCAAAAGCATTTGATGATTATTGCATATCCATTTGGATCGATCTAGAGCATCCTGTACCCCATGTGCATACACAAAATGGTCTCGCAGAAGCCACCATCAAAAGGCTACAGATGGTGGCTAGGGCATTGGTTATGCGCACCAACCTGCCTATATCTGCATGGGGTTATGCAATATTGCACGCAGCTTTACTTATTCGTTTCAGACCCACTGCTAGCCAACCATTTTCTGCGTACCAGTTGGTAACTGGATATGAGCCTGACATTTCACACTTACGCATATTTGGTTGAGCAGTTTATGTGCCTATTGCGCCCCCACAGCGCACTAAAATGGGTCCTCAGAGACGATTAAGTATTTATGTTGGATACGAATCCCCAACAACTATCCGCTATTTGGAAACCCTTGACAGGCGATCTCTTTACCGCTAGATTTGCGGATTGTCACTTTGATGAGACAGTCTTCCCGTCGTTAGAGGGAGATAGGAAAAAGGATTTTCCAAGGGAACGACAGGAATTGTCGTGGTTTGTCCCCACTTTGTCTCATTTTGATCCCCGCACTTCACAAAGTGAAAGTGAAGTGAAAAGAATAATCGATCTTCAGAACGTAGCAGATTCGATGCCTGATGCGTTTACTGATATCGCAAAAGTGACGAGATCACATATACCAGCTGCAAATGTGCCTGCAAGGTTAGAAGTCCCCACCAAGGGGCACGGTGTCGCAGATAGAGGCACTGCAACCGCACTTAGTGGAGGTGTGGTTGAGGCCGTGGCTCCCCAAGGAAGAGGGGGAGGCCACTTGGTTCGATTGACACTCACCCAAGGAAGAAGAGGGCGAGTAAGGCACAAACCAATCATCAATGTATAGAATCCCTCTCATGAGATTGCCTCTGATTATAGTTATGTCCATGAATCAATACTGGAGGACGCTCCGATGTTAAAAATGATTCCAGAGAACAAAGAAATCTCAAAGGATTATGAGAGTGCGTATGAGTTGATAGAAAGATCTTCCATACACATTGATGATATATATTGTCGCTCAAGGAAACATAGAGCACGATGATATCGAACCACGCTCTGTTGCAAAATGTCAACAAAGAGCAGATTGGCCTAAATGGAAAGAAACAATCCAGGCAGAATTAGATTCTCTGACAAAGAGACAGGTATTTGGTCTGGTAGTGCTAACCCCACCAAGTGTAAAGCCTGTAGGACATAAATGAGTCTTTGTCAGAAAGCGTAATGAGAAGAATGAAGTCCTGAGGTACATGGCTCGCCTTGTGGCGCAAGGTTTCTCACAACGCCCTGGAATTGACTACGAGGAGACATACTCTCCCGTAATGGACGTTATAACGTTCCGCTACTTAGTCAGCATAGTAATTTCCGAAGGACTGGAAATGCAGCTCATGGATGTGGTTACAACATATCTCTAGGGGGATCTAGATTCAGAGATATATATGAAAGTGCCTGATGGCCTTACATTACCCAAGTCAAGTGACTCTAAACCACGGAGTGCGTTTGCAATTAAGTTGAAACGCTCACTTTACGGAATGAAACAATCCGGGCGGATGTGGTATACCCGTCTAAGTGACTACTTGATTGGGAAGGGATATAAGAACGATGAAGTATGCCCCTGCGTATTCATAAAGAAAACAAGTTCCGGATTTGCAACTGTAGCAGTATATGTCGATGATATGAACATAATAGGTACTCTTGATGAAATTAGAGAAACCGCGAGCTATTTGAAATCCGAATTTGAGATGAAGGATCTTGGGAAAACTCGATTCTGTCTAGGCCTTGAACTAGAAAACCGAGTTTGTGGAATACTAATCCACCAGTCTGCATATGTCCAAAAGTCAGGCAATTTAACATGGACAAAGTGCATCCTGCTAGCACTCCCATGATCGGTCGAAGTTTGGATGCAAGGAAAGATCCATTTCGTCCAAAGGAAGATGACGAAGAAGTGTTGGGAGCTGAAATTCCCTATCTAAGTGCAATAGGCGCATTATTGTACTTAGCCCAATGTACTCGACCAGAGATTGCATTCTCAGTGAACTTGTTAGCTAGATTTAGCTCAGCGCCAACGCAGCGTCACTGGAATGGTATCAAGAACATCTTCGATACCTAAAAGGAACCATTGACTTGGGACTGTTCTTTCCCTACAGAGAGACAAGAGGGACCGCAGATGGAACTGCAATCCCTAAAGGAAATGTTGATGGCGAAAGCGCCACTTCCTACACCGAAACGCCAAATGACGTTTTGGTTGGTTTTGCTGATACTGGGTATCTCTCTGACCCACATAAAGGTCGTTCCCAAACTGGTTATGTATTTACCAGTGGGAACACGACGATATCTTGGAGATCAACCAAGCAAACCCATGTGGCTACCTCCTCGAACCACTCAGAGATCATTACTCTACATGAGGCGGTTCGTGAGTGTGTACGGTTAAGAGCTATCATCACACATATTCGAGGGACTAGTGGTTTGAGTTCTACCACTGAAGAGCCGACTTGCATTAATAAAGATAATGCAGCTTGCATCGAACAGATGAAGCTAGGGCATATTAAGGGTGATAATACAAAACACATATCACTAAAGTTTTCTACAATCAGCAACAACAGGCCCTCCTCAAGATTCAAGTGAATCAAGTAAGGTCTGAGGAGAATATGGCAGATTTGTTCACCAAATCATTGCCTAAGGCCATATTTGAGAAACATGTGAAAAGCATAGGAATGCGAAGACTTTCCAAGCTCCCCTGATTAATGTAAGTATCAGGGGGAGGTGTAGACGTCAGGGGGAGTCTAACACACATATGTCATCCTCAAATGTAAAAGGTGCGTTGTGCTCTTTTCCTTCGACCAAGGCGTATTTTTTGTCCCACAGGGTTTTTATTGTTACTTGGCAAGGTTTTTAGTGAGGCAACAACTCATGCACCATTTCGCTTTGACTTGGCACAAGGGGGAGTGTTAAAGGAAAAACATATTGTGTGCCTTCATCAAAGCAACTAACGAAGAGGGAATCAAGGAATCAGTGATTACCATCAATCAGCACAATTACGGATCAATCAGCATTTAGTATCATTAATGTAATCGATATTTCCGTTGTAATTCTATCCCTATATAAAGGGACTATGAAATGAAATGAGTAGACCAATTCCAATTGGCATTTTACTTTAACATTTCCAACTTTATTTTTCTTTATGAAGAAAAAACTGATAAATATTTTTTTTCCAAATTAAGTTTCAATTTTCTAAAAAAATCATTTTCATTAGAAATTTTCAGAATTATAAAAAAAAAATTTAACAAAAAATTTGACGACAGTGAGTTAAGTATATGATAATGTTGAATGTGAGTGAATTAAAGAATATTTTTAAAAAGTCAGTGAGTCAAGTGTCAAACATGTCAAAACTTAGTGATCAACTGATCATTAGTGATTACTATAGTAATTAAAACAAACAAACTTTAAAAATATTATCTTATTTTGCAACGACAAATTAGACAGGCAAGGTAATGGACCAGGAATAAGAATTTTTGCAAGATATATAATAGCTCGTTATAATTTATTGGTTCCGAAAATCATGAACGCGAATATTTAACCTTCTAAGCCAAATAGAGTGAACAATCATGTGGAAAACATCATATCTCCTAGGAGGTCCATTCACCACAAAATGTCGTTGCACTTGTTTCACATTCCTTTGCATTCTTAGGTACTGCCTATGAGATATCCCCATCAATATGTTCTTGATATCCGATATGTTCTTCACATCTATTTGAACAGAAAATGACTTCCAATTCAAAACATCACTGAAAGGTGGGACATAAGCATCTGAAATCAACACCGGAACACACTCGGCATAGATTGCTTCCACCACTCTTGGACTTGCCACTTCATACCCACTTGGGCACAAGCAAAACTTGCTACTTTTCAACTTTTTTTCATAGGACACTTTCTTTGGGAGCGCATCATAGACTTGGACATCTTGGTCTTTGCCTTTCCATTCGTTTAAAAGGAGGTACCTAATGTGGCCATGAAGACGACCGGCGAAAAAGGCGAGGACAGTTCGAGTCGATGGAGGCTGACCACCTAGACTTGAGATTTCACCTGTTAGAAGATTAATTTCGGGAAACGACGCATCTTTTGATGGATTAAATCCTTCGGAAGTATTGGCATTGCAAAGAACCCTAATGGACCTGTGGAACAAATTTGGAACAAAGGATGACGTGGTTGGCCCCTATAAAACAATCAACCCATTAATTAGATAATAGGTATTACAGAAAGTTGAGGAAGGACTAAAAGATGTGAAATTAAAGAAACAACAAATTGCAACCACCAACAACAAATAGTTCCAATGGAAAAGAAGGCTACAGCAATAATGGAAAGAATAAATTATATATCTATTTTGTTTCCAATAATCGCAACAAGACAATAAAGCTAGCTTAACAAGAAAATGTGTTTTATGATTTTTAGAAATCAAAAGAAACTGATTGGTATTGCAATTTATAGTAGTTGTAATGTTTCACACATTCTCTTGGCATGATGTAATTGTATATCATTGTCATATCTTAGAAAAATAGAGAAAACAAACGAGAGTACAAAAACTGGGTCCAGGGTGCAGAGTGAGTACAAATAGTAATTTCATCGGATTCTGCAAGTTTTGGTCTTATCTAAGGAGAGAACACGCATAAACCACAAAACCTACTGGTCCTATATTTCACACACAACTTGATCGTAAACAAACACACAGTAAAACAAGGAAACTAATCAGAATCGAAGACGAAGAAGAAGGAAGGAGGATGAAGATGATCAGGAAGAGGAAGAGGAGGAGGAGCTGCGTACCCAGTCATGACATGAAAGCATGAAATGATCAGCACCAAGGCTTCTATTCCAGAAAGGATGCCTATCAGCAATGACTTTAACGTAGTCGACGATGGCTCGCTTCATCGGATCTAGATCTTTTGAATCGGGGACATACAGGTACTGAACCAGATTGACCACACTTACTGGAATGAAGTAAACGTGAGCTTCATCTGGGTCTTTTGTTCTGTACAATTTGCCCATCTCCATTTCATGAATGAACCTTCCTTCTGAGGAATATATGCTCTTGCATGGACCATTATGAAACAGTGGGACCTCTCCTTCTTCGTATACGTATATCTTGAACAGCTTCTCCATTAATAGGTAGCTCCTAATTAATTAATATTCACACAAGAAGTAGTTAAGATTTTAAGTACATAATTGGATTCCATATATATGAAGCTACGTACCCAGGAAGAAATAAAGTTTAGATATTTTTCTGTTTGCCGCAAATTCCTAAACTTCTCTTTAGCAATTTCATACCCTAAAAGAGTGGTATAATGATATTTATTCATATTGGAATACGAATTATCAATATACACTAAATTGACCGGCCATGTAGCGTGGAATACCATTTATCGGTACGTATAGACAATAATTAATGAATTTTAGAAACCCAAATATGCATTTCATTAGTAGTATTTTGCATAAATAGTTGAAAATGCTTTCCGAACAATAAAAACATTGGAGACTTAAGTACTTAATAGGTGCTTCTTTGCTCTAGAAGTGCTTCTAACAAAAGCAGATGTATTTATATTCGAAAATTAAACACTTTTCACAAAAGTGTAACTGAGCAAAACTGCTCTTTTGATCCCAAAAAAAAAAAAAAATGCTCAGAACCAAATAGTTTGGTCCTTAGTTGATGTCTTCATGTTCGCCCGGTCTCACTCTGAACCTCATTTTCCAACAAAAGTAAAAAGTCGATCGTGTATACATCAGTTGATAACCAATAATAACTAAAATTAGTACTTGAGATGAAAGTTGGCATGGTGCCGGAAAGTTTTATGGATAGAGTTACCTATGAAAGGCGTGGGCGTTCCGATATATGCGGCCGTGAGGAACATAGTCGGGGTCGTCGTCATGTACTAGTTGTACTGTTTTTGATGTCGAATTGATCTTGTTCCTAAGTCGTACTAGTGATGTACCAGCTGCTTCTCTTATGGAAGACCTTGCTTTGCCCAAACTTGCTTCTAGCTTATCTAGCTTCATGCTCCACCATGATTTTACTCTTCTAGAACCACCAACTTGTATAGCCCCCTAGTGAAAAACATGTATTAAGATGTTATTTTAGAGAGAGAGAGAGAGAGAGAGAGAGAGAGAGAGATTCTTACAGTTGATATTTGAGGGGCAGGAGCAGGACTTGGACTACCATATAAAAAACTAGTAAGTGGAGCTTCAGCTGGAGGTTGAGACCATTCTTGAGCTGCAGTTAAAGCTAGAGAGTAGCTAAAATTTCCAGAAGTACTAGAATGATCAACTATCCAAGTTGCAGTTGATGATGAAGAGCTTGAACTCAGAGGCTGTATCAGAAAGATTAACAGCAACACCAGCAAAGGTATTACCAGTAACACTACTAGAAACCAGGATAATGAAAAAACTGGTCTGTAAGTACGAGCAGCCCTCATATCTCTATCTCTCATCTCCACTATCAAAATGAAACGTACTAGCTTTTGATTTGGTGAATGAGGCAGCAAACCCATATTATCATCCAATTTGTGATTTGGAGTTATGTAAAAGCTTGATGGCAACCTAGCACCGGAAAAAATATTTAGATTTATTAAATGTTCAATAGGGACAGTGACCTCTAGTGTAAGGCCAGATGGGGTTTTTGGCGCTCTTAACATGTGGTTCACCCCTTTCTCATAACTTCTGCTCTCACATTTATTTTTCCATTCAAATTGAACACGTTTGCTCCTTTCTCATAAATTCTTGGAATTGGAAAATTGATATTATATTCGGTTAGGATTAATGTTAATTTGGTATGTCGCGATCGATTAGCTAGCTAGGATTTCAAGAAATGTGTCAAAATCTTGATGCATTCAAAAAGTCGATGATACACAAAGATTTCCCTATAACATAGGTTTCTGTAAGAATATCTAGAATGATAATATAAATAGCGTATATATTATGGGGTAGGTGGGTGTGTATAAGAAGCTGCGTCCATCAATTCTAATTAATATAATTCTTGTCGGAAAAAAAAATTCTAATTAATATAATTGGATTACGCAATTCGAATTCTACACGAAATAAGACATATTAAACACAAATGATTAAAAAATGATCATTTGCAGTTCAAATCCGCAAAGAGACCTATTAATCATGGATTAGTGTACGTTAACCCACCAACTCGCAAAAAATCCACTTAGCCCGTTTATTTCATTAGTCCAAGTCAAAATTTAAGATATTTCAAGTGTTGTTATGCAAATTCAAGATATTTCAAGTGTTGTTATGCTTGTATGGTGTTTTTTCTCCTAATGTAAGTCGTACAAAAAAATATAGTGCAAAGTTATGTCTAAAATTGGTCAACTATGATTTATCTCAGCACCACTATCTGAGCTAGTAAATTAGTTGCGCAAGACGTCATGGGTTGGATTTGAATTCTCCGATACGTTTATTAATTAAGTCGGATTTGAGTTTGTATATCCGACACTTTTAATATATTAACATGATCCCAACCCGACATGCCCGAAACTATTGACAACCCTATATATACCTCGTTAAAATGATTGCACTACACCAATTTCGGAATCAGACAACACATATCAGACGACAGCAAACATTTTAACTGTCGTCTGATTTAATCAGACGACAGCAAGAAATAATATGTCGTCTGAGTTTTTGAATCAGACAACAGTTTTTTCTTGGCTCTTGTGCAATAGCATTTCAGACAATGGTTGATTTTTTTGATGTTGTCTGAATTAATTCATTCAGACAACAGTTATTATGTGATGTTGTCCAAGGTTCATTTATACAATGGTTGATTTTTGCTGTTGTCTGATTATTTTTAGTCACACAACTGTTATTAGGTGTCTGTTGTCTGATATCTTTTAAGTCAATGCTTGCTGAAAGATGTTGTCTGATTTGAGTGGTTCACACAATGCTTTTTAATTTGTCTGTTGTCACATGAGTTTCAGACAATGCACCTTATATTTGATGTCGTCTGAGTTTTAAATTTGTTTTTTCCGATACAATAGCTGACTTTTAGCTAGGGTTGATATATTGCTTTAACACTTCGACAAAAATCAAAAATTGAACTTTTTCCCTCCCCATTCGACCAAAACACCCGAGCTCCCGCTTCTCTCTCTCAAAATCACTTTCGATCTCACCAACCCTCAGTCCTCAGTACTCTCAGCCATCTCTCTCTCTCTCTCACACACCCAGTGACCAGTGACCGCCAGCTCTCTCACGAATCCTCAGCTATCACTACTGGATCTCAATATACTCACTATCCTCAGCCATCAGCTTCTCTCAGATGGATTAGATCCAATCCAAGATCTAGAACGAAGAAGCCGTCCCGCGATACAAGGATCGGAAGCGGTCTTGTACAGGTCCACCTGCCCAATTTGGCTTCAACCTCGGCTGTTGCAGGGCAGCCGAACTCGGGGTTGGAGAGTCTGTCACTCTGTCCAGCAACCCGTCTCCGCCTCTCCCGCTCTCCGGTCTCCGAGTTCCGCCTCCAGGCTCCAGGTATCTCACTATCTCCCTCTCCCTCTCCGTTCCCTACTCTTCTCCTCCTCCTGACCTTCTCGGCGAGTTGGCGATGGCTTCTCCCCTCCTCCAGTCCTCCTCTTCTTCTCTTCAGAAGTTCTGGCCTTCTGGGTTTCTGAATTCTAAAATTCTAATCTATAATTTCCGGGTTCGATTGTTGAATTGTTGAATTGTATAGTTGAATTGTTGAAATGGGTTCCGGGTTCGATTTCGGATTTCCAGTTGAATCTCCTCCTCTCCGTCTCTGAGCTCCAGCGGTCCAGCCTCCAGGTATCTCTCTCACCCTCTCCGTCTTCTTCTCCTCATCTTCTCTTCTTCTTCTTCTTCTTCTTCTTCTCCTTTATATTTGAATATTCCATTTTTTTTTGAAGTTTCTGATCTTCACTTCTTCATCAGTTCTTCGGCGGCTCGGCCCTTGAGGCTTGATCAGTTGCTGCCTTGCTGGGTTATCTTAGAAGGTCATCTCTACAATTCAAAATACAGAGAAAGACCACCCAAAAGATCCAAACCACCCCACCTCTCAATCTTCAAAGAATCATTGGCTTCCCAAACCAACTCTCTTTCTCTCTCTCTCTCTCTCTGTTCTCCATTGGAACCCACAACAAGAAGAAGCTCATTAGGCTCCCAAATCTCTCTCTTCATGTGCTCTTGAGCAGAGCACAGACAAAGAATGAAGCTTTTTTTTTTTGTTGTTGTAAATTTTGTTGCTTTTGTGCTTGTAGACCAAAACAAGCCATGCCCTTTTTGTGTTGGAGCCACAGTTGTACCTGACCCGCTTGTTTCTTCCATGTCTGCCCCTCTTCCCCCACCAAGCTTCTCACCCACTTCCCCAATTGCTTCATCAATGGCTTCCTTCTCTCCAGGTACCTCATTCTTTGCTTTATTCACTCTTTCTAGCATCTTCAGTTTTCATTGCTAGCAACTTGGTTTTCAAGAGAGTCGTGGGTCCTTCACCAATTTGAAATTTGAATCCCAAAATGGACCACTGAATTTCATGCATTTACTACACAATATACAGAATTTAGTTTATCTGATTCTGTCGGTTTGTGTATAAGAATACCCTTTTCCTTGATTTCTTACAGATGTACGAAATCTCTTGGTCTTAATGTATAGATATGGCCCATTTCATCTGAATTTGCTAAAAGATATGACTCTATATCCCATGTTATATGTGTAATCAGGAATTCAACAAGGAAGTGAAGGAAATCAAATGGATTCGCATAAGAAACCGCTCATTGCCCTCATTGTGACTTGTGCAACACTTGGTGCAGTTTTGTTGTCACTATTGTGTTTGTGGTTTTATCACAGCAAGTACAAGTTCCTTAAGAGAAATGCTCAGAGCTCAGGTACTTGATTATATTTGTGGGTTTGATTATGTTTGTGAATTTTTATCTGAGATCTTTTGTTCTGTTTGGTTTGTATTTGCAGATGCCGAGAAGGAGCTGGCATTGTCTCCATTTTTCGGTAAATTCAATTCCATAAAGATGGTTGGAAACAAAGGGCCTGTGACAGTAATTGAGTATAAGCTAATAGAAAAGGGCACTAGCAATTTTCGGGAGAGTAATATCAAGGGTGGATTTGGATGCGTTTACCGGGCTCGTTTGGATGATAGTTTGATTGTTGCTGTCAAGAAACTGGACTGTGCAACTGAGAATGCTAAAAAAGAATTTGAGGTACTGGTTGTTTGAAATTTGATTAGGTGTTCATATTTTGGCTGTAAATTTTATCTGAATCTGTAATCATTTTGAATTATCACATGGAATTGCAGAATGAGGTGGAGTTATTACATAAAATTCAGCATCCGAATATAATTTCTTTTTTGGGCTGTAGTATTGATGGTGACTCAAGGTTCATTGTTTATGAATTGATGCATAATGGTTCTGTGGAAACTCAATTGCATGGTAAGGCTGTTATTTCATTCTTTGATTTTAGATTAAGAAACAAGGAATATACAAGGGTGCTAATGTACTTTCTTTCTCTGTAAAGAGGTGTTCTAAGACAACCCAATTCATCTCCAAATTGATAAAACCCAAATTGAAATTGTTAAAACTAATGAAATTGTTAATTCTGATAAATCCCAGTTCTTGGGTGGGTTGGATTTGCTGAATTTGTGCGTGTAATTTTCTAGCTAGTCATTCATTTAATTCAAATACCAATTTTGACATCATTGCTTGGAATTTGGAATGATATCGAAGTCCATCGTTTGATGTGGTATAAGGAGTGTGAGGCAAATTTTCCTCACTGTAAAATCCTATGTTACTGATTACTGGAAGAACAGGAATCTGGGTATTGATTGTTCTTGAAACCATTAATATACGAGAAATTACTAGATACATGAAATTTTGAAGTTATTTTTCACTGGATTCTGTACTTCTGCAGTTTGTAATTGTCTCTTTGACTGGATGGGGTGCACTTATCTTTAGTGGATACAAGTTTTTCACCAGAGGCAAAGGCAAGAAGGAAGAGGTATGTCATGTTCTCCGGATCCATGGAATTTGAACCATTAATCACTTATTTTTTGTTGGGGTTATAGGCTGTCCATTTGTTGTATATATGTTGATTCATGACTTGGTAATTACTCAAGAAGTGTGATAACTGGGGTAAGGTGAACATATATATAATCAGGAAGCTTAAAAAATTACATTCCTGGGTAGGGATTAGGGTAAATTGCATTGCTTCCTGTAATTCTTTTGCATTCTGTAAATGTGAACTGGCTGTGATTTGTGGGGGAGTTGTTTTGGTGGGATGTGGTTTTGAGAAAATGGTATGATATTTGTAACATTCTACTACCAAGAAGAATTTTTTTTTCTTCTTTGCTGTGCATTCATTTGGTTTTTTGTTTTTATCTCTAAAGCTTCTATCCAGTATATACTGTATACCTGTTATAATTTGAACCTCTGTAAATTGAATACACTACATGAATGGAGAAGAATCATGTTTTATGATAATTTTTCCTCTACTCTTCAAAGTTCTAAAGGGCAAGAACTTTTGGAAAACACATTTATTTGTTTTCAATTTCTAGAAGAGGATGGACTCATATTCATTCTTTGGTATATGGGCTTCATATTATTTTCTTTTACTTATTCATAATGCAGGATGATGGGGACCAATTCGTGTAAACATGCATCAGGTTCATTTGACTGGAATTTCTTACATTTTCCTCCAACTTCTTTGCAGGTTCATTTGACTGGGATGTTTGTGTGACTTTTCTTCTTTTCCTTAGGCTTGCATTTTCCTTTATGCATGTCCCTTGTTTATATTATATGCATTATGTACTGCTTTTACTGCTTGTGATGTTGTAGTTATGGTTCTGAGCTGGGTGCTATTCCCCGTAGCCAGTTATCTGTTGGTTATTTTGTCTTTCGTATGAAAGAAGTAATAAGTGAGTACATACTTTGGTGTAGCAGGTATACAGTTGCTTTGGTTCTCCCTTTGTTTATTTTCAACATTTTGTTACTGAGGCTATTAAACCTTTCTGAATAATAATAGTAGAGATTTTTGATCAAATAACTGAGGTTGATGCTTTTTTATGCAGGGCTTTCCGAGGGTAAATAAAAGGATGTACTTAAAGCTGCTGGTGCATTGTTTTCATTTGTAAGGTTTAGGCAGGGTTAGTGTGCATCACATTTATGGACAAGTATAAGTTTATGGTTAGTGTTTTATGGTTAGGGTTAATGTTGGGATGGAATGACTTTGTTGAATATTTGGATGAATGTATCGGATCTTTACATAAATGAATTTGTTTTGAATGTGTTGCCATTTGGATTCCATATATGCAGAATGTCAGTCTTTTGAATGTCTCTCAGACCATTCTATTCCAGCTAAAAACTATTGTCTAATAATTATTCATCATAAAATGCCTAGCAAAAACTGTTGTATGAGCTATCTACTTATATACATTAAGGACTAAAAGAATGAGAAAGCCATTGTCTAGCAAAACAACAGACAACAGTTTTTCGGAGAAACCTATAATATCAATAATGGATAGACAATGGGAATTTCAACTACATATTGTCTAATCCAACCTTCAGACAACAGCAAGCATATAAGCCCCTGTTGTCTGACACAACCTTCAGACAACAGCAATCATATAACCTGCTGTTGTTCTTTCTGGTATTCAGACAACAAACAACATAGTAATCGCTGTTGTAGTAAACTTTATCAGACGACAGTTTTTTGGTATTGTCTGATCCATGTATCAGACGGCATTGAGATAGACAACAGCAAAGTATATAATCAGACGACAGTGAAAAACTGTCGTCTGATTGAAAAATTGGTGTAGTGTTGGTCGGTTAAAACTTAGTACGTGGGACACAATTCTTAAAGAGAAAAATTCAGTCACCGTCCCCAAACTATGCTGCCAAGGCCAATTTGATACCCGAACTCTCAAAAGTATCAATGTGATACCCAAAGACCTAAATTGGCATCAACGTGATACTTCCGTCCAAAATCTCAAACGACTCCGTTTGTTTGCTGACGTGGCAAACACGTGGATCCTATATGGAAGGGTAGAATAGTCTTTTACTACTAACTAATTAAAAAAAAAAAAAAAACAGAATGGAGCACAAAGCTCCATCTCTCTCTCCTCTCTCTTTCTCTCTTGGTTCTGGTTTTTCTGGGTTTTGATGGCTTTGGAGGCTGTCAGTCTCTCGCTCTCTCTCCTTCTCTCGACCCCCGTCTCATCTCTCTCACCAACCTCATCCTTGATTTCTTCGCTATCCACCATGCCTTCATGGTCAGGGGCAGAGGGTTATGGGTCGACGAATTGTGAACCAGGGGCAGAGGGTTATGGGTCGACGACGACGATGCCACCGCAGCCGTCGATTCAGAAGACGACGAGGATCACCATCCCCAAAACGACGCCGTTGTTTCCCACTGGGGGAGGCGGCGGAGACAAGATCGAAGACGACGGAGCAAGGTTCTAATCAATCTGTTTGGGCTTCTGGGTTTTCAATCGAAGAGCCTCAAACTCTTGGTTGCTCTCTTCCTCAAGCAGCAAAGTAGAAACTCTTGGTTAATATTCTGGTTCGTTGTCGTCATCCCTGTGGCTTTGGTTTTCACAGACGAGCTCCGGTGACAGAGAATAGAAGCCCGAAAGCTTGTCGGGTTCTTCGACCTATTTTCCGACTCCGGCCACGGCTGCAAGCGAGATCGGTGGCAGTAGCTTCGTCTTGGCGAGGTGAAGAAGCCTGTGGTATCTTTGTGTCCATCCATCAACTTGAAAGAGAGAATCAAATGGGAGAAGTTTCTGAGTTTTCCGGTCATGTTATGTGTTTTCCGGCAACTGTTGACGATAAATAAGGTATTGGTGTTCCTCTATTTGTCGAGCTCTACATGATCGTGCCATCAATTTTCAGTTTTGATTATGATTGGACGAATTGGAATTTTGGGGATTTTGAGGCTACTGTGTGTGTTCGAAGTTTGATGTGGCGTATTAATCAATTGATGTTCTTCAGTTAATTTCTTATCATAAAGAAACCTCTTAGTACGATTTTGGTTGTTGGTTAAACCTGAATTCAAGAATGATAAGAATTGGATGATCGGAAGGATAAACTGTGTTACTCCGGGGTCTAAGAACTATAGCTGCTTTGGATTGTTTTTGTATTCATACTTGTTTGTTGGATTGAGAATTGGAACTATGGAGCTTTGATTTGAGAACTGTAGAAGTGGGATGATTCCTCCAGATTTGGGTCATCTCTGTTTCAGCATTGCTCTTGTTGATATGAAGGACGAGGATAAGATGTTTGGTTTAATTGTTTATAACATGAACCAGAATGATGAGAATTTGTAGAGTTGGATACTGAGAGATTACTCTGTATGGATTGTTAAATTAGTGGAATGGAATTGATACTTTATGTTGTAAAAAAAAAAAAAAAAAAAAAAAGAAGAAGAAAAAGAAATGAAAAGAAAAAAAATTAATTAAAACAGGGGTAAATTGGTCATTTCACATTTTTTGGGGACCCACATGTTTGCCACGTCAGCAAACAGACGGAACCGTTAGAAATTTTAGACGGAAGTATCACGTTGATGCCAATTTAGGTCTTTGGGTATCACATTGATACTTTTGAGAGTTCGGGTATCAAATTGGCCTTGGCAGCATAGTTTGGGGACGGTGACTGAATTTTTCTCATTCTTAAAATAGAAAATTACCACTAACTACATTTTTTATCCAATATTTACCATTAACAGGCCTTTTTTTTATATTTCCCTTGCGGTACTGTTCATGACCCATGTGCAAGCCCCATATCCCGTGCGGCCATTTTCCTACCAATTTTTTGAATTGTTCTGTTACTGAGAAATTACAAAAATAACCTCAACTGATTTCTAATGGTAGCACTGACCCTCAGTAGTGTACTGATCCTCAATAGCACTCAACAATAAATATAATTCAGAGATCACATTATCTACCAAGTTAAACAGGTAGAAAAGTAAATGTAAATTTTCCATGTATGCTGCTTCGTATAATGCTGCTTCGATTAATTTGTGTATATGATAAATGCAAATATGAGTACTGACCCTCAGTAGTGTACTGAGCCTCAGTAGTACCAATCCCATAAGAAACTAACAAACACAAAACCAAAGCTACTGACCCTCAATACAAAAGCACAAGTCTAAAAATATGATTCCACAGCAGGACTATATATAGACACTGATTCCACAAAAACAATAGATATTGCATCCTTTGGATACCCAGCTTGATCTGTAGTTTCAGCTCCTCAGATGTAACACCAGATATTGATGATAGGAGCATTTTTATGCAACGTTTTAATAATTATTTCCTCATATTTTACTTAGTTATTTCCTTAAATAAATAAATTTTAATTTAGTTTCTATTTTCTAGGTACATCGAATAAATGGAGAAGAAATGAGCTTAAAGGCAAAAGGGATGCAGAAATGAGCTGAAATGAAGAAATGGAGTATTCCTGGTCCGACTAGGAATCCCAGTCAACGCAGGAATCCTGATGAGGCTAGGAAACCTGAAGGCATTAGGAAACCACATGGCTTGAAGATGAAGCTGGAGATATTATGGGAGATTAAATCTGATTTTTGCATGTGAAAATCAAGGAGATTACGTTGAGAAAATCTTGGGAGAGTTTTAAGGGATTGTGCAACAAGAAAAGGCTCAAAACAAGTCCAGATTCGTTCCTTAATTCCCTCAAGATATGTTGGCTGAAATTAGAGAATAAAATCTGCAATTTTAATGTGGAAATCAAGAGAAAATCAAGGGGAGAATGTTAAGGATAAAGCCATGGAGAGATTTAAGGGAGAAAAGGTCCAAAACAAGTCCCGATTCATTCATATTTTCACTCAAGATTATTTTGGCCGAAAATTAAGAGAAAAATCAGATAAAATCTTGGGAAAATCAGCAATAATATATTTGGAAAGATTAGGGATTGATTTTCGAGCTTCCTGATTGGTTGAATGACATGGTAGAGCTGACGTGGCATTAATTCATTGGTTGGAGCTGTGTGGTGCAACCAGAAAATTCCTTGGAAATTAAATTCATGAAGCCTTGCCTTCCCCTATATAAACCCCCCCTATATATGCTAGATGTTTGAACACAACAACAACACCACAACACCTCTTCATTCAGAAAAATTCTCTCCATTCTCTAGTTGCAAAGTTCTGCGTTTTCAAGCAAGGAGAGGAAGAAGAAGAAGGAGCCGTGAAGATCATATCCTCCATCATCCACCTTGAAGGCTTGCTTCCAAGATTCAAGATCCAACCATCTAGCTCTCCATCTCCATCTCCACTCACGGTGTAATTCGTTCCTTTTCCTTGTAACCTTTTTGGTTTCCTTGTTTGATTTCGTATGAACTTGTTTCTAGTTAACCTAACGTTTAGGGCGAAGTTTAAGCCCAATTTCTATGTTTAAATAAAGTTTTCAGATTCTATTATTGTAATTAGAGAGTTGCTTATGTGAGTTTGTTTAATTAAATTTGCTTTATAGATATCTTTTGTATTTTAATCTTATGTGGTTCGAAACACTTAGGGTTTTGATATGAATGGTGCTAGATTTAAGAACATGAAATCAACTTTTTGTTTTGTGTAACTTGAATCGAAGTAGTAAAGGTTTTGGACAAAAACCGAATTTAATTAAAGAGGATTGCAATTAGGTGGACTTTTTCATACTAAGTTGCACACTTGAGTTGATAGCCTTTCTATGTGTTTCATGCGTTAAACATGTCATGATTGACTAGCTTTCTAGGGCTTGATTACATGTTTGATAGGATTAATCTTTGTGCTTTCACTTAGGTTAATTAGCATTGAAAAGTAAAAAATGGGAAATTATTTGCTTTCGAATATTTCACATGATCAACTCCTTTCTCATGACTTAGATGATCAATTATAGGGTTTGAATCGAATTTGATTACATGGAATTGGTTTTGATCTTTGTTCCTTGCGTTCCACCCTTGTATATGTGTTTTTATATTTTCTTTCTTTTATTTATTTTAATTTTCAAAACTCTAATTCTTAAACCCCCCTTTTATTTTGTTATTTGTATATGTACTTTTTGTAAATAATACTTTTTACTTTTACTAATTAATTATTTGTTTTTACAATTACAGGTGTACCCTCAATCCCCGGCTAGAACGATCCCTCCTTATTCTATACTGACAACTACATTTTGCAGGGTTAAATTATGCGCTTGCTTTTAGCGTTATCAATTGACCCTGCAGAAATTAGAAATTATGACTAATTGACTGATGAAACAAATTCACAAAAAGAAACAAATTCAAAAACGATCTTCCAAATGTGATAACCATCGAACACAACGGTTTACATGCACAAAACCCAACAACTAACCCCAATCTGTCAAAACCTCACTGCCCTGAAAATTTGAACACATCTTTTAACAAAAATACATTAACCACTTTCTGACTGTATCAACAATTAGCTAGCAATCCCGATTGAGCTCCACAACTTTAATATGAAACCAAAAATTTCAATAGTGAACATAATCACCACTCACCAGGCATGAAATTCTTTGTAAATTATGAAACTAAAACAAATTTCGGTCACTTTCGCACAGAAAGAACAGATCAAACCAGTTCAAAGCTACTGACCCTCAATACAAAACCGGAGTCGCGCCCTAGCTCGCCGCCTCGCTTAGTAGCTCGCTTCGCCGACTGCTTCGCCACCAGAGCCTCGATTTCAGCTTCGATTTGTTGCTTCGCCGCCGAAATGGAAGAGAGGTTTTGATTTTGGGGCCGGCTGCTTCGCCACCGGAGCCTCGATTTGGTGTTTCGCCGCTCGCTTCGCTTCGTCAGCTGCTTCGCCACCGGAGCCTCGATTTGTTGCTTCGTCGGTTGCCTCGCCACTGGAGACTCGATTTGTTGCTTCGCCGCTTCGCTTCGCCGGCTACTTCGCCACCGGAGCCTCGATTTCAGCTTCAATTTGTTGCTTCGCCGCTGAAATGGAAGAGAGGTTTTGATTTTGGGGAGAAATGGATCTGAAAGAGATATGAGAGAGAGCGAGCTCTATCGTGATATACGATGGCAATTTTTGTAATTTCATAAAAATTGTTTTGTCCTTTCTGTCCTTAATGTATAGAATCGTTACTGTAACTAAAACTTATTTGACCGCATGGAGACCGCGTTTGTGTCCCTTGCGCATGGGAAAAAAATGTAGGATTTTGTAGCTAATGGTCATTAACTCTTCTTAAAATTCAGTGTATACCACATTATACGAGGTAATATACACCATTTTTCATCCGTTAAATCCATCAACCATGGTGGTCCTTCTTCTCCATAACAATCTAGCTTCTTCACAAGGTCACATGGCTTGGATTCCTTGGAATCTTCCTTTAATTACCATCGATTGGACTTACATCAACATCTTCCTGCCAACAAGTTTCTGAAATTTCATCAGGGTCATACGTTTTTGATTATGTAACTTCCTTCGCTGATGCTGTTGTGTAGGATACATTGAATAGGAATAGGAATCGAGAGACTTCATGAGGAGGAACTTCCTGCACAAGGAAGGTAGGTAGCTAGCTAGGTTTCCCTTGGTGTAGGGTGCCTTTAGCTAAACTGAGACGGCTTAGCAAATCTAACTGTATAATACTTGGAAGCAATTGCTTTCCATGTTGAAATTTTGGCTATTTTCTGCTATATGCGTTTAGTTTCAGACAAATGGCATGGTGACTATATTAGCATATGCTGGGAATTTTTGGACATGCAGTAGAAATCTTCTTATTTGTGAGATGTGATATGACACACCACTATCACAACGAGATGGCCGGACCATCAACAATCAAATCTCAAAGCAGAAATACATGCTTGATCCTTATATCCCTATTCCACTCCTACTTTCATGCCCCCTTTTTCTTGGTCCCCAACTCCAAAGATTCCATGCCCACCAAAGATATTATCAAGAATGTAATGGAGCAGTCAATTGTATAGTGGGATTTGCAAGTAGGGCGTTTAACCTTTGGTCTTCGTTGTTCTGTACAGCTAAACCATTGCCCTTTATGAGCAACCGAAGAAGAGCACGCCCGCTGAGTTTCGACAAGAAGAATCAAAATGCCCTTCTGTGTAGGCGCACAGATAGCTTTTCCAAAATCTTCAAGGAGAACAATGGCCACAAGTGCAACAACTTCATTGAAATCTTCACCAACACGCTTCATTCCATTGGAGCGTACATTGAAGTCCCTTAGAGGCTTTAGAGTTTGGAATCTTGTTACGTACAATGCAGAGACTAGGTTAGGTTTTGTTCATTGACTTCAGTTTTGTGGTCAAGTTTCTTGATGATGAGTTCTGCTTTTTTTTTTTTTTTTTTCAGAAATCATGAATCCCCGATGTTCCTCGTCTCCGGTCTTTAAACAGCCTGAAATTGATTAGCAGTACTGTTTTCTGGTTATGGACCAAACAAAGTTAAAAAATACGTCTGGAGATCATAGATGGACCATGCTAAAGCCACACACTCCAGGGCAAGCACCACCAATTCTTGTTTGAGCAATCCTTCCTGATTAATTATTACAAGACAATAAGATTAAGCTAATGCCAGGGGCAACGTATTCTTATTATCTGCAAGAGATTCCTAATAATATCTTAACAAGTAGCTTTACAAATTCTGAAAATTAAGCAAAGTCAATGAGGTTCACAGCTTTTCGAATGGCATAGTCAAAACAGATAAGGAACAGAACCCAATAGACCATTCTTATTATACATGTGAAATACAAGGGGAGTATCTTTCTCATAATATTTGTATATGAAATTACCAACTGGAAGTCTGAGTGGCTGGAGAACCATACTCATACATTTAACTTTAATGCACAGCTAGCTGGTGCCTATGTGAAACAAATAGGTTGTTAGGAACCAAATGGGAATCACCTAGGACACAGCCATAAAAGTGTCCCAATTGATCTTGTAACAAACATGAAACATGTCCAATATTAGTGTTAATTCACACCGTCTTAAGCTCATCAGGCCTCATATGGGAAGTATATACACCTTTCAACTTCACTATAATGTTTTCTGCAGGGAACCTTGTCTAGCCAGAGAACTACATTATTAAGAAACACTAAGCGTACAATGATCATATAACAACACAATATATAGAGTTCAAGGAACAACGGCTTAGCAGGTTGTGCCAATTAGTCTTTGAGCTCCTCCATCTTGCCCTATTAGTTTAGTATTGTAGTTAGACAACTGTAAATCCAAGTGGAGTATTCAAGCATCCGGTTCATGAACATACCTGTGAGATGAGCTGCTCGGCATCAGTTCGTTTAAGAAAATGCATTGAGTGGCGAGTAAAATTTGCTTTCTTATCATCACTCAGTAGTATCTCTCCACCCAAGTCATCGAGGACTCTCACCTTGATGTAGGGATCTTTTGGTGGTACCATATCCTGGCAGACACAACAACTCAAAATGATAATCGAAGAGAATTATGAGTCATATCCTCATAAATAGGTACATGCATAAGAATCCTCATTCGCAACTTGTTAGGCATACCCCATAACATTTACTAAACAATACGCATATTGCACAACCCACACCCATGTGATGTCAAGTCTGTTTGACATGCAGATACTGGCTACTATAACACAACTTTTGCGGTGAGAGTTCATTTGGAAAGCTTTGGTTGGGCAATATTAGAAGTTAATATCAGCACACACATTTTCATTAAATCAATGGATTATATGGGCCTCAGCAGTTGAAGCAAAGATCTTTCTACATGATATTGGTCTCGTTTCTGCAGCTACTAATATATTGTGCTTCATAGGTGTTTGGATCATATATAGGACCAACTAATCTAAATGACAAAAAATTTCCTTGCTTTTTCCTGTCATATGTGCTTAATCCCCTAAACCAGCGCTTTTCTCCACCATTTCCATTACACACACAAAAGGTTAAAAGAGACACCACTAACTATACAAGTATATTAATTTGACAACTTGATACACCTAGAGAAAAGCTGATGACTGCCATTAAATGAGGATAATGGCATTGGGCATATCATTATAATCATAATAATGATAAACACAGACAGGTATGCAGTGAACTTGGTTACAGCCAACTAGGGAAACTGAAAACCTTCACATTCAGGAATATATTGCCTAACCTAAAAAGTACATAAGTTTTCTCACTTAGAACTAGTCAGCCTTTCTCAAATCATTTTCATCAATAGCATGTTCATGTACCACTCAGTTAAAGTTACAGGACCTTCATTAGTAGACCACCCCAAGCATTCTGCTCAAGTAATTACCATATTAACATCTCCAGTAAATCAAGTTAATTGTAATCCACAGGAATATGTTAATATCAAGAGAAAGACATAATGTTATCTCATGGTCATTATCAAGGTCAAAGTTTGTGTAGAGAGAGAGAGAGAGATTACCACTTCCAAATCGAGTTCCACACTTGACATATATTTTTTCAGAGATGCTGAATGTTTTGTAATGTACTCTTTCTCTGAGTAACTGAGTTTCTCTTTAATTTCTTCAGGAATTACAGACCCTACCTTCCACATCAGAGTTCGTAAAATTTCTGCTCGGTTGTACCTGCATGGTTATAACACCAATACAATAATAGCTAGTGAATATGAAAACCTAAAACATATAAACCGGCTAGCAGTTTAATCATGTATTGACAGAACAGACAAAGTATTACACATATGCCATTAAGCAGCGTTTATTGCGAACTAAAGAGAGGTGGTGGATGAGTGCTCCATAGTGGTCCTCATTTTTAGCTGTTTCGACATTTAATCCTTGTTCTTCCATTCTCCTGTTGCAGTCGTATGAGTTTCTTGAGTATATAAGTTGGAACTTAGAACATATATCATATCAGATAGAAATGTAAACAGAAAGAACAAGATATCGACAGTTTTAGGCAATAGGTGAAATGGGAGTTCAAAAAAAGGTAAAGAGTTTTTGCACCACAAAACAAGTATAATGAGAAATTGAGTTGCAAGGATCTGGTAATGGGTAGAGATTCGAAAGGAGTCTATAATAGTCTGATATGTCTTAACAGGCATGAGTCCGCTATCTATTACCTGTTAAGTTAGGAAACAAAGATTAAAGAGAAAAATCTACTCAATCGAGCATGCAGGCAGAATTACATGTAGTAACCACAAAATCAGTGTTGTATGAAGATGTATCTCTACATGGACAATATAAATGAAGTGATTAACTGACTGATGAGATTCTGACTGCAACCAATAGAATATTGGAAATACCCTATATGATTTGCAAGACCAAGTAACTACAGAAATAGTCCCCTTCATTAAAGTACCAACATAACAATAGGAAAAATGCGTGAACCATGGTAAACAAGTTTCGAAACTATTCAATGGTAATATATGTCAATATTTACGCTGAGGCTGAGGTCTTAGCAGTAACAAGTCGGCCCACTAAAATTCAACATCAAAATGAAAAAATAGGAAGATAAAACCATTAGTAGCAATTTCATTCCGTAGCAAACAACATCAATACCCATGAGATGGGGACAAATTTATAAGGAATAGCGCAACCTTATCAAGCATTCAAGCTCATGATAGTGCTGTTTACATTCTTCAATCACTTCATCAAACAGGTCACTCTACAAAAACAAAAGCAAGAGCATATCAAGTAAGCTGGGATGAAAGAAACTGAGAAATGAGGCAATGTAAGAAGACTAGCTTACACTGAAAGGGGTGAGCTGGCCCTTTTCGCTGGTTGCGATTTCTTTGACCAATTGGGAGGCCTTTCTGCCGTACATGTTCAAATCTCAAACCTGCATCCATTGAGACATTTCATCAAACAGGTTGTGTGCGGAAACCCATCAGGATCAGGTAGGTAGCCGGAATTATGGAAGACTCACGAAAAGCCGGAGACTTGAGAGAGCAGATTATGGAAAAATGATTAATGGGTCTTGAGCCCGAATTTCAGATTCACCAGAAAAAAGTGTTTGCTTTCGCGGGTTTTTACCTTGGGGAATTTTTGAATTGACCCGCTAAAAAGAGCAAACTCGCGCTATATATAAACCCTATAATCAATTTTTTTTTTTTTTTTTGCAGAAGATAGTGACGCAGCAACTATACCAGTAGTTTGGAGAGCCCACCACAGTTGGGGAATTTGAAGATGAATTTCGATGGTGCATTGGATCCAAGGACCAAAATATCGAGTTTCGAGGAAATATCGATGGTCTCGGAAACGGAAATTTCGACGGAAATATCGAGGATATATCGATTTCGGTAAATATTTGAAAAAAATAACGGAAATCTATATAAAAATATGGAAATTTGAAATGAAGCTTTAAGAAATGCTTATTTGATCAATTATCTCTTGTATTTATATCAATAAAATGTTGAGCAAACTCATTGCATATGGATTTGTAGTGAAATAAGATAAATTCATATGCGCTGACAAAATAAAGATTTTTGACATTTAACTTAATACATCTCAACTTTTGATGTTATATGGATTGGAACACAATTTGAAACATGAAATTACACCTATAGTCTTTTACACATCCTAGTTTATGTGTAATATAGTTGAAAATAATTTGCATTTTATTACGTCTATTTACCAAAAATAATAATTAAGACTCAATATTCAGTATTAACATACCTAATTTTTGTCATATAAAATTAGGAACACAAGAAATATTTGGAGCAAAAAAATGAAGTTGCAGAAGATAATGAGTTTAATGAAAAATATTTTTATTTATAAAGAAATTTTTTTGAAAGGTTTAAATTTAGAATGGTTGGTAAATTCAAATATTTTGCAAGGTGTTTTCAGACTCGTAAATTGTATATATATTTAAAGTTAGTGCATACTTAAGTATATGAGTCTCAGCTGGAATGGTTGAGATGTATGGGTTGTTTTGTCTCAACCAAGGTTCGAATCTCAGGGTTCGCATATTGGCTTTTTGTTCTCAGTTCAACTCCAATTTGGGCCCAAGTTTGGCTGTTGGGCTGCATACAAAAAGCAAAATATCGAGGATTTCGCGATAATTTCGAAAGTTTCGCGAAATATCTTAAATTTCGTGCGAGATTTTCTTTGTATCTCCCGATAATATCGGGAGGTTGAAAAAACGAAAATTTTTAAGACCTTGATTGGATCCAAGTAATGGTATATATTTGTGGTTTGGGGGTGGTGTTCAGGGACCATTTTGGAGTCTTCATGAAGCTCTTGCTTTGCTTCATGGACTTCGTTTCGCTCCTCATGTGGGATTTGGAAGATTGGAAATTGAAGGTGATGCTCGGTCTATTATTAATTCTTTACAAGTTGAGTGTGATGATTTAAGTCTTGAAGGACACCTCCTAGATGAAGTTGAACTTTTAGTTGAGTCTTTTGAGTTTTGTAGTAGCCATTTTGTCAAGCGGGAAGGCAACAATGTTGCTCACCGTTTAGCAAAAGAGGCTTTGAAAGTTAGTCAACCTTTTCTTTGGCTGTAAGAAATAAAGAGAAACTTCTCTAATATTTAGTTTTTTTTTATTGATAATTTGAATGAAAATTACAATCTAAGAGGTGCCTTATATAGGACACATTGCATAAACCTCATACAACTAGAAAACATAAAGAACAATTTATTATTTATTCAAAAAAAAAAAAATTTATTATAGACTAAAACTAGGAAACCTAATTAAACCTCATTAAATAAAAATCAGAAATAGAATCCTAGATACTAAAGAATATTACGCAAATATGTAATTGAAATCCCAACCAAGATTTTGCTCGAGAATCCCGATATATCCAAAATAGTAATGTATGATTAATTCCATCATTAAGAAGCTTTTTTCTATTCGAGATTCTTTGTTGAAATTGGCTAAAATCTCGTCCTACATCAATCTCCTCCACTTGAAAAGAACTCGACCTCGAGTTCCTCTTGAATGCAGCTCGATCATTAGTAGGAATAAAACATGATAAGCCATCAACTTCAATATCCTCAAAATTAAAAGATATCACCATGAATCCAATACCGTAGACAAGTTTAGAATAAGCATCTTGAAACTTGAACTCCTCCACTTGAAAAGGAATGGACATTGACTTCTCCTTGGGTTAATCTTGAACACAATTAGGCATGCATGACATGGATATCGATGTGATGAATGAATCAACTTCCTTGTCTTTAATGAGTTTCTCTTCAATCTTCAAAGTGGCTTCTGCATGTTCCTTTTCACACAACTCAGGATGGTCATTTTTGATGTTCTTCCTTCTAGGCTTGATTTTAATTTGGACTAATTTCAGTTTACTTCCCTGAGGTTTAGGGTCGACATCATGTTAGTCCCTATGTTTTCAATTTAATCAGTAACACCCTCATACTTTTCAATTTCATCAGCCGTGTCCAATTTCTTGAGCACCGTCTAAATCGGCTGTTAACTCCAACGTTGGGGGCCCACTGTAAGGGCTAGAATGGTCATTTCATTTTTTTTTTTCATTTTCATTTTCCATAAATAAGAAAAAAAAATGTATTTGGGGAGGCCTCCTTTTTGTTCGGCCAATCTCCTCATGCCTGTGTCGCTCTTTATCCTCCGACAATAACTCAAGAAATAGTTGCAACTCAAAGGCGGGGATAATAATATGCTCCAATCCCACTGGGGATACCCCCGAATCTTCTCACCGATCGTTCCTTAACTCACACCCAATCACAACCCAAACACTCACTCACACAAAGAGGAGCCAAAACAAAGCAAGCAATTCAAGCCCTGTTAGAGGATGAGAGCTTTGAGCTCCCAATTTGTGCTCCTTGATCTCCAGAACTCATGGCACTCCGCCACCCAATTCCCCATCTCCACCCTCTGTTATCTCCAGACCTTCAACTTCGTCTCCACACTCTCTTCCTCATTTCATCGAACACGTGGCGTGCATAAGGGAATTGCTTCCTCCAAACACTCCTCATTGCTGGCGATTCACCGGCCGTCTGATCGGTTCTTCTTCGGGAATAGGTCGTCGTCGAATTGGGGAACTCGGCTTCCACGTCGCAGACCCAGGCCGCGTCGGAGCTGGAGCTGTTTCTGGAGTTATTGCCGGAGAGGATGAAGAGCGAGCTGTACGGGCATGAGGAGATCGACAGGCTCATTGAGGTCGTCATGGACTTGGGTAGGCCTCCGATTGCCAGGTTTCCCACCAACGATTGGGTCAACTCGGAAAATCCCGTCAGCCAAGAAGATCTCTAGCAACGATATCATTTTTTTGTGTGAACAGTGGGAATTTCAAGATGGAGAGGTTGGGAGGAAGGAAAAGTTGGGGAGGAAGGAAAAGTTGGGGATGAGAGGTCATAGCTACTGTGGCGTTACTCTAGAATTTTTCAGATATTGTGATGTTCTTTGATCTAATTGCTGAGTAATTAAACGAGGAGGAGGATGGAGATGGAGGAGCAGGGGCTGAGACGAAGAGGATGGAGATGGAGGAGCAGAGACCAAGAGGCCAAACGACGTCGGATTAACCCCTAAAGTGGGTATTTTTTGGTTTGTTTTTTTTTGGTCTTAAAATGACCATTCTAGCCCTTACAGTGGGCCCCCAACATTGGAGTTAACAGCCGATTTAGAAGGTGCTCAAGAAATTGGACACGGCTGATGAAATTGAAAAGTATGAGGGTGTTACTGATTAAATTGAAACCACAGGGACTAACATGATGTCGACCCTAAACCTCATGGGAGTAAACTGAAATTAGTTTTAATTTTGTGCGACTCCCACCTAAATAAATATGTGTTGTCTTTGCAATAACCACCTTTGACGCTTTCATGCCATGGTCTTCCAAAAAGCACATTAGTGTCGTCCATTTCAATCACATGACAAGTAATCTCTTCTTTATAAAATTTTCCCATAGAGACAGGAACTTTACAAACCTCTATTACTTGTGCATATTCATCCTCCCCAAATGGAATCCAGTATGGATCACTCAGCTTCACTGTCGGTAATTGAAAATAATCCACAACTTTGTTTGCTACAAAGTTCTCTCGTAGACCACTGTCAATTATTATCGAGCATACCTTGTCTTTGATGATACATATAGTTCGGAAGTCATCGTAATCCGGCGTTGTGAATATCCAACGTTCCATATTTCTTTCTTTTTTTTTTGTTTTTTTTTTCTGGATTGATGAGGTTGTCCTAGGGAAAATCCCTTGGCATGTTCCTCTTCAACGAAACTTTCTTTGATAGATACTCTACGACCAGCATCGTTGAGGTTGGTGGTAGTGAACTTCTCCCATGGATCTTCGTCTGCTAAGGAGCGGGCGATACCCGCTTTGATACCAAATGATGCGGGAAGCGTGAACACGATAGCAAGAGGCTCCGTCAAACGTCAAAGCCATACGAGATAAACTAGAATCCACTAACAATTACGAGCACAGCCGTAAGAAACATAGAGGAACTTCTCTAATATTTGGTTTTTTTTATTGATAACTTGAATGAAAATTACAATCTAAGAGGTGCCTTATATAGGGTACATTGCATAAACCTCATACAACTAGAAAACATAAGGGTTTTTGTCCATTTACCCTATTTCTAGGGATTTTTTTCCCACTTACCCCATTAAGTTTTTTTAATTCACAAAACACTCTAAGGAGGTATTCCCTAATACCCCATTACGTTTTTTTTTTTTGTTTTTTTTTTTTTTTTTAATACTATTTTACCCTTACTACTTTGTTACTTAGAGAGAGAGAGAGAGAGAGAGAGAGAGAGAGAAACCATATGAGACTTCACCGGAGCCGGTCACCGGTCGCCGGAATCCAGCCAACTTTCACCAAAATCCGGTCACTGATTGCCGGATTCCGGTCACCAGTCGCCGCCTACCGGATTTTTCTGAAAAGCTCTCTAGAGATCCCCATAGAGGTCGTCGGAAAGGTTTATTGCCCCAATAAACCTCTATTGCTTTTAATTGCCCCCCAATAGACGTCTATTGCCCCTAATAGTCTATTGCCCCCTAATAGACGTCTATTGGTCTATTGCCCCCAATAGAGGGTCAATAAACCTCTATTGCCCCCCAATAGATGTCTATTGCCCTCCAATAGAACTTTCAATAGCAGGAATGAGAACTAATCTTCCTAAAATTAGACAAATAAAACTTTGATTAAAGAAAAAAAAGAAGAGATTATATCAATTTAAAAAGAGAAAAATTCAGCTACCCTCCCCAAACTATGTTGCCAAGGCCAATTTGATACCCGAACTCTCAAAAGTATCAATGTGATACCCAAACACATATTCTTGGCAACATAGTTTGGGGAGGGTAGCTGAATTTTTCTCATTTAAAAACGTCTATTGCTCGCCAATAGACGTCTATTGCCCGCCAATAGACGTCTATTGCCCGCCAATAGACGTCTATTGCAACCCCCAATAGACATTCAAAACTTTTTTTTCTTTCTTTCTGTCCCGTTACTTAAAAAAAGAAAAAAAAATCTGATTTGGGCACCCAGAAAATGATCTGGGCACCCAATCTTCTTCTTCCCTGATTGACCGGAACCCTCTCTTCTCGCTGCACCAAATCCCCCAGGCTATCAGAAACCATACGTATCGTTTCGGCCTGGCTTAGCCGGACTTGGAGAGAATGGGCTGCTGCAACTAACAGACACCGATGCCATCGCTGCCACCACGAAGAACTGTGTCATCTTCGTCTTCATCATTCAAGCAGCCATCAAACTCGTCCCTAACAGTCGTACCAAAACCTAGAACCACCGCCTGCCGTCGTGACTCAAACGAACCAAAAGATTTCACTGCCGCCATCACCCACTACACTAGGAAGAAGAATAAGGCTGAGATCCACAAATCTTCGACAAGCACCGCCCCACGGTCCAGTCTCTGCAGCGAAGCCAACCAGATCGCCCTACTCATTCGTATCACCTCTGACTCCGGCAAACCCGAACCAGATCCAAACTCGGATCAGTCCTACCTTCGCTGAGAATCCTGATATATCCAAAATAGTAATTTATGATTAATTCCATCATTAAGAAGCCTATTTGAATACCAATTTTCAATATTCAAATTATTCTACTTAATGTGAAGACGCTTCTTTCTTTTCGAGATTCTTTGTTGAAATTGGCTAAAATCTTGTCCTACATCACACACCCTTCAAAGCAAAGAAGCGGCATAGAATCAAGAAGAGTGATTGGAAAATAGGTAATTCACGCATAATGAGGTTACAAGCCGATGGAATATTGAAGAAGATTTGGTTTTGGATCTTTCGGGTTTCTCGTGCAAAAAGTCAGATATTAATTGTGAATCAGATTGTGATCAACTTTTGGCCAGAATGTTTGTTTGACACCGGAAAGATGAAAACAGAAGCCGACGGCCCACCAAAAGACCATTGATGATCTTGCGCTGCCGGCGACATCTTGCACTGCCAGCGACTTTCCAACGATTTCGTTTTTATAGCCTATGTCACTGGCTATGTTACAGGTTTAAACTAAAATTTAAAGACAGTCATTTATCATCTCCACTCAAAAGAGCTTTAAATCTCCAGTCAAACCAAAAATTGGAGTCGAATTCTTTTGTTTCATAATCAAATGCAGAAATAATTATATCATATTCGACTTATAATTCCAAAACTAAACACTATCTCAATGTATCACAATTAAGTAAGAGAAGTTTCTAAGAATCGACGCTGAACGATTACCCGGTCGAGGTAGACAACTGAAGGTCTGCAATCCTTCAAAACCCTAAAATTTGGGGCTTTTTCTGTGAAGTACTTTTGCAGAGGCGGCGGTGCTTCACCCTGGAGGAAAACAGTCATCGGAGAATGTACGTGTCTCAGAATGTGGCCGCCGGAGGTGAAGAGGATTGAGAATTCTCTATTTCGGAGTAGGTTTGAGCGCTTTTTTGAGTTTTGAAATTCTGAAATAATGTGGAGAAGATGAACAATAGTCCCGTTTTAGTTTACGTCCCACAAACTGCCAAAGAAAACTGACGGTGGTAGTATTGTAATTAATTTGAATTGTAGTGGTAGGTTCTGAACAGGTGACCTTAATTATCATGGGGACATTTGTGGTGTTTAAATTATAATAAGACACTTCAAAATGACATTTTTTTATCATTATCCCAAATTATTATTCCAATAAAAAGAATTAATAAGAATAAGAAATAAACTGAGGAGATTAATGAAGTGGGATCTACATTATTGGAGAGATACGGAAATAAAATCTATATCCTTTGATTACTAGAACTTGCGATAGAGTATACCCTTTTATATTCCGTGGCTGCACCGTATCTAATGAGTTTTTGATACAGTTATTCATATCCTATAAAGCAAAAGATACGGAAGAAAATTTGTATCCTATGAGACTTGTATTAGTAGTGGGATATGGATATATAATTTGATTCTTTTATTCTTCTTTTTTGGTCTAAATATTCCAAACTTAGAACTGGTTCGATCCATTTGCTCAGAATATATTGCTTAGCCTCAATTCCACGCACAAGTACAGTTTGAATGCTAGCTCAAATATATATTAGCTTCAATTATCCATCCTCTGATAATATCCTTGTCAAATTTAAGTTCATTCATGTACGTACAGCAGCTCGATCTCACTCGCCCTCTGTTCTCCTTTGGTCGACGCTATTAACTACCTCCAACATACAATGGTAATTACTTGTTTTGATTCATGATTTTGTATACGCTAATCAATCCGTGTAATTTAATTTATTAATTAGAGTGGAATATGCATGTTAATTAACTCTGCGATAGAATCCTGAGGAATCCAAGAAAACCGTCGTTTCAGTCGGACCGTTTGGATCACCGACGTTGCGAGGTACACCCTTTAATGATGGAATACACTCAGCAGTGAAAGGTTTGGCGATAGAATATTTGGAAGGGCACACAATTGTTAACGTCCGGTTTGAATATGACGACGACGGAATCTCAGTTTGGTCAGACAAGCATGGTGAAGTAAAGATCCCTTTGGATCTCTTGTCAGGGCTCTCCGAAGTGCTCACCGACAGCAACAAAGTCAGAAGAGAAACAATAAACAAAGTCAGAAAAGAAACAGTACGTACTTAGCCCACACACTCGTATATCAATTAATTTACCGATTTCTAAACAGTAATTAATTGACTAAGCGGTAGAATTTAATTACTGATCCATGCAGATTAGATTCAATTATCCGGACGAATTTTTAACTGCAGTTCATGGACGGTATTGTGACAACTTGTTGGGTGCCGTACGCGTCGTCAACTCACTTACTTTTAAGACCAATAGAAATACTTACGGACCCTTTGGTTGGACGTCTCAAAATGAAAAACTGATCAACTTAGTCCCTTGTTTCTCAATTCATATGCCTGGAAGTGAGATTGTTGGCTTTCATGGCAGATCAAGCCGGAATAAGTGGTTGGGTGGTATTTATTCAATAGGAGCCTATGTAAAGCCTTATCATCAACAAATTGAATACCCTCCGTCAAAAGCTCTGGTAATATTTTGTTGATCAAAATGTTCTAATCATTTTTGGATTCTTGGATTCTTGGTGTGAGTCAAAATATTCTTCATTCTCCATTATTATTATTATTATTTTTTGACAAGAATCAAATGTTCTAATATATAGTACTAATTATAGCATTTCATATATATGGTGAACGTGCAGATGCTTTATCCATCAGAACCTCCATGTCTACCTGAATTTCATTCTCAAACCAAGCTCAATAAAGATGACAGACCTCAAAACCATAAACATTATGCAGTTTCAAATATTCAAGTTAGCAGAAATGAGGGAGATTACAACGGAGCTTTCCATTTGGGCGACATATATGCAAACTGTTATATATCGAAAAACCACTCATAGAGCACAACCAATTTCAACCAAACAAGAGTCGTCAATCCAGATAACATAGGGCTAGATGAAGATCTCGGTTACGCCTTGAGATGACACCTTCTAGCAGCTAGAGAGACTCTCCCTTGGTGCATCCTGGCAAACAACAAGATGATCCAAGTTATTAAATTCTACTCTTTTCGACCCAAAAAAAAAAAAAATTAGAAAATATGGTGTCCCTTAATGCGGACCCTATATATATATATATATATATATATATATATATATAAGTGCTACAAGAATAAACAATGCAATGAAACTCTTGATGTAAACCCTTGAGGAGTAGTGGGGGTTCTCTATTGAGAACTATTTATCTCCATAGTATTGTAATCTTTTTCAAGATTAATAAAGTTATCATATTTTGATAAAAGAAAAAATAATGCAATGAAACTGTCGGAGAACAAACAAATTTTTTTTTATCACCAGACTTCTTTTTTTCTTGAAAAAAAAAATCTAAATTTCCGAGACTTGGTTCTTCATATCATTTACAACTGTTAGATGATGACAATGCAATGAAGTTTTTCATCATTCAACCTCCATGGAAGATAAAAGATCTTATATATTTGAAGAACTTTAAAAAAAGGTAAGGTGTTTGTAATAACCCGAACTTTTAGGAATAATTATATTGCATTTTTTTTATGATCTCGACAGTTCATATATCTTAGAAAACATTTTTTTTGTGTGAAGATTTTGATAATTCAAAAAGCTCATCTCATGACTTTCTAACTCATGAGTTTATTACGAAAATACCTTTTTGAGTATTGGATCATCTCAACATTTATAATTCATGTAGATGCCTATAGATTACACTTCTCTAAATCATTTCAATTCCTAAGCATTTTAATTTGAGTCGATTAGTTTTATTCATTTTGAAATTAAATCTTAGAACCAAATGACAAGCTTTACATGCATTTTTCAAGAACATAAAAAGAAAGTGAAGATGACTTTGTGATGAAAGCAGCTTCTAGCAGCTGATCTCATCATCTCTAACACATAAAAATCTAGCCTAAAAGTCTTTGTTTATTCACTTGAAGCTTAACCACACTCCTATTCACCAAGGGTAAGTAGCTAGCTTAGAAACTAACTTGAGTAAGGTTAGATGTTGTTCTTGGTCTATAAAAGAGCACTACTTCCTGCTCTAACTTCATCCCATTCTCATTCATATAGGAATTTCACTTAGAAACTCATTGGAAAGAAAGAAATCTTTAGTTAAAGAAAGTTAGCTTAAGCTCTTAGGTTCTTTAAGTTGTGAAGCTCAATTTCGTGGCTAAGCCTCCAATCACCTGTTGATCACTTCAAAAGATATTCTTGTAAGTATATGAAAACTCTCTTATAGTCTTTTGCCTTAAATTTTGATCAATTTGAAGAACCAAGAATAAAATGGTGTAAAAACGTCACTGCTGCATAATCCAATTTTTTTCGTGCATAAAACTTATGTATTTGCTGATGAAAGTTATTCTACCTTAATCTACATGAAAAATGGCTCATTTTGGGATTTTGAATCACTCAAAAAGGTTAAGAAACGAAGAAGTTATGGTTAAAAGAAAATTGTTACTTTCCATTTTTTTTTCCAGAATCCGGCAACTTTTTCCAGAAACCGGTGAGTTCATGCATTTTCCGGCTGCCGGAAATACTAAAATTCTGGTCTTACTCTTGTTTTATCTAATCAAGTTCATATAGATGATTTCTAATTGATTTTGTATCTTAATTTTACATTTTAAATGATTTTTAAAGCATTAAACAATGAATCTTTCAAAACTTTTCCGGTTGGTTTCACCGGAAAACTCATATGATGTTCATAACTTCAAACTATCATATCTCACTCATTTCTTATCCGTTTTCAATGTTCTTTATATCAAAACGAAGCTTATAATCTGAACTTTAAATCTGGAGAGTATCAAGAGCAGTAGTCAAAACTACAGGACGTATTAATATATGAAATTAAGGTTAAAGTAAAGAGTGACGATTACTGTACTGTTCTGGAAAATCTTCATTTTTGGACTTGGACACATTGCACATGTTTACATGGACTGTATTATTGAATTCCTTGTGAAAAACCCTTTGAAACGGTGTACTCATTTGACTAATTCGGACTTGTGATGGACAACGTAACACATTTTGAAGTTTGATGACTCTAATCGGAGAAACATGAATACGGTTGATGAACTTCAATGGATTTGGACATAAGGACTGAAATACTAACTATAATATAATTTTGTTAAATTGTTTATAGTTACTTATTTAATACTTGTGCTTTATTATTACCTATTTTACTTTATTTCAATTATGTATAAGCTTCTTTTTAATTATGTTGTTTGCTAGTGAATTTACTTGTTTGTGATATACAATTATGTTACACATGTTTTCATATGAGATTATTCCTAAGTATATGTATCTATATGTGTGAGTACATATACATATATTATGATCTATAATTTATAAAGATTGTATGTTGTGAATTTGATTATGTTTGAGAAGTACAGTTGTGAAGCCGGGTGATTAGTACTACCCCGTGCTTAAGTGAATTACTGGTAAACGTGTTTTGGTGTTATGTGGAAGTTAGCCTTGGGCCCTAGTCCCTACAGATAGTGCACTATTATACTCTTAGGAAGGGTGCTTACTTTGAGTATACATACTTGGGTATAGTACGTTGGACCCTAGTATGCTGCGGCTTTCCCGTGCTTTGGGTATAGTACGTTGGACCCTAGTACGTGGATTTGTGATTTGTTACCAGTCAACCTGGCTTACTTGTGCTTTGGGTATAGTACGTTGGACCCTAGCACTTGTATTTATGAATTGTTACCAGTTAATCTGAAAATTCACTAAGAAGAGAAGTGTGCTTATATTATTTTGATCAAATATCTGTCTGCGATATATATTATTAATATGTTACGGTGCTAAGTGAAAAGATAATTGAGCATGCATTGTTTTGAGATTATTTCACATATTAATGCTGCAATATATTGTTGGTTCAATAAGGAGATGGTACGATGATATTAGTATTTATTACAAAGTGCGTTGACAGATGACTGCCGATCATTTTTACTTTGTTATTCAATTTGCATCATTTTGTAAGGCAAATTAATATAAGAATGTATGTTGTGTACTTACTGGGCTTGTGTTGCTCATGATGCTACACCTTCTTGTTTTCAGGTATTGAGTACATGCTTGGGGAAAAGGGATGAACCTAAAGAATATTTTTACTACTATTTCTAGTGAATACTTGCACTGATTTGAATTTTGCTTAACTTTGGTTATGTAAATATATTAACCATTTTGTTTTCTAATAAAAGTACTATTCAGATATGTATATAATTTCTTTTACTTCCTATTGATTTATTCAAGAAGAAAATTTTATTCGTTTTGACTCACGTCACAAATTCACGTGCCATATTTCAGTACAATATTGGCATTGGATTTGGGGGTGTGACAGATTGGTATCAGAGCTAAAGCTCCTTTTAAGTTTTGGTTTCTATAAATGAAAATATATAAACGGGGTGGGTACTATATATGTAGCATATACATGCATTTTAGGCTATCGAAAGCTTCGATGAGTATTATGCATCCCTATTCTTTGATTGCAGTTATATTTTATATACTGACTTTATCAAGTTAGAAGATGACATGGTGATTTGTTTGGGTTTTGTTTCATTGAAAAGAAAAGAGTAATTATCAAGAATTATTTGTCTAATGTTCTTCTATTAATCAAACTATTATAGTCAATATGGCTAGTTGCTTTGATCGATCCTTTGTTTGAATTTCTTCTTCTCCCAAACCATTCCCTCAAATTTTTGTATTGATCAAGCAGTGATAATGACATGTATACGCTTTAGTCAATATGGTAATTGGCATATGATTTTGTGACACAAGTTTTTGAGACTAAGTTGTTTTGGATAACATTAGGTATACAGTGAGTGGAAGTTATATACTTTAGTATGAGTAGAGTAAAATGATTCGTTTAGATGTACTCGTGACTATTATGGAAGTATGAGTACTAAAGCCTTGATAGAATTGTTAAGCATTCGCAAGATACTAAAAGAGCTTAGCATATAAGATAGTTGTTGAATTGCTTAACAAGGATCTAGAAACAGTTTAGGGCTAGCTTGATATCCCTATGGTAAATTGATATTGAAGAGATCCTTTTATTTGGAAGTTAAACTTAATTATTTTAGGAAAATTCGGATCTGTAGATTAGTCTCGTGAGAGAAAGAAAATGGCGTTCATTATTATAGCAGATTAAGTGGTTCCTAGAATGCTCTAGAATTATTAGTCGAAACGATTGCTGAGTAGGCTACAGAGAGAAGAAATTTTGAGGAGTATTTAGTGAAAAATATATGTGAACAAGACTAGCAACATTGGTCCTAGTGCATTTGGGAGATCTTTAAGCATTGGTCAATTATGGTAAAAGACTATTGCTCAAACAATTGGATGCACAAGAATTCCTTACACTCAAATATATTTCCAAGTATTGAAGGATATTGATCTGAAAGGTGAAAGGTACGTCTTGAAACTCTAGCTCTTGTTGAAAGTTTAGAATCATGATTTTATTTGGATTATTAAGAATAGGTTTTAACAATAATTAATTCCCTTTCGAAGTTCAAAAATTCTAGCCCTAGCAGTATGTGAGCTATTATCCATAAACTTGTTTGAGGTGTAACTTTTCGTAGCCTTTATAAGTTTAGTGTGACCAAATAAGACATAATCTAAGCTAGGAATGATTTGGAAATTCATGATCCTGTTGTTCTAGGCTACCCTAAGTTCCTTGAATTAGAACGCTTGATATACAATTTTGGAAGAATCCTTATTTCAAAGTTTCCTACACAGTTGAGAGTAAGAGAGTTAGAGCCATAAATAAGGTAAGCGTCAACATGCTTGTCACTAGAATTTTTGCAATGCCTTGCATGCAATGTTTTATGCAATGCCTTACAAGCGGTTAATTACCTTGTCCAGATTATTGATGAATATATTTTAGGTCTCAATCATTCCAATAATGTGGTCCTGAAAGTTCAGTATTTCTAGTACCCTCGCACTTGTATACTATCACTATGAAGATAAGTAATTACCCATTACTTATAGGTCGATTAGTATTATCTACAACCTAAGGAATCGAACCAATAGATGAAATAGACTTGGTGAAAAGTTCTTAGATATAAGATTTGTTCAGTTGAGCGTTTTCAGTTGGGAACTACTTGATGAAACTTTTATTTGAGATAGATTTGAACAACATTGATGAAGAGAGATAAACCCATTTATGGTGTTGCCACAGTGTCAGCAAGGAGGAGAGAACTTGTTTGGTTGATATGCAGAATCCAAAACCTAGCTACATTGCAACATCTTGACCTAATGCTTTAGGAAACTTCCAACCTTTTAGAATATTAGAAAGATACGAGTTTAGATCCTCGACTGCTATAGGTATAGATCATTCAAGATTTAAGTATATAGCCTACCGAATATTTTGAACTCAAGGTGAGAACTCGTAAACTATGTATACATGAAAGATGACACCTCTACATTAGCACCAGACTGCTATATTGAGAAAGAGTATGCACACCAAACAATATAGGATTTAAGAGGAAGTTATGCTCACCATGTGAAGTTCAGTTTTCATTCAAGGGGAATGGAAATACACAAATACTTTTGGTGAATACTTTTTGGGAGAAAACCAAGAGGTTAAAGTTAGATTTATATATTCGTCTAATATATCAACATGGTAGCAAAATAGATCGGAATGGTATAATACCTTAAGATTTCAAGTACTATTAGGGATGTCATGATATAGTCTAAGTACGAACCACCACCTGTATTGGATTGAGAAACCTACGTAAAATTCGAGGACGAATTTTCTTTTAAGGTGGGTAGACTGTAATAACCCGAACTTTTAGGAATAATTATATTGCATTTTTTTTATGATCTCGACAGTTCATATATCTTAGAAAACATTTTTTTTGTGTGAAGATTTTGATAATTCAAAAAGCTCATCTCATGACTTTCTAACTCATGAGTTTATTACGAAAATACCTTTTTGAGTATTGGATCATCTCAACATTTATAATTCATGTAGATGCCTATAGATTACACTTCTCTAAATCATTTCAATTCCTAAGCATTTTAATTTGAGTCGATTAGTTTTATTCATTTTGAAATTAAATCTTAGAACCAAATGACAAGCTTTACATGCATTTTTCAAGAACATAAAAAGAAAGTGAAGATGACTTTGTGATGAAAGCAGCTTCTAGCAGCTGATCTCATCATCTCTAACACATAAAAATCTAGCCTAAAAGTCTTTGTTTATTCACTTGAAGCTTAACCACACTCCTATTCACCAAGGGTAAGTAGCTAGCTTAGAAACTAACTTGAGTAAGGTTAGATGTTGTTCTTGGTCTATAAAAGAGCACTACTTCCTGCTCTAACTTCATCCCATTCTCATTCATATAGGAATTTCACTTAGAAACTCATTGGAAAGAAAGAAATCTTTAGTTAAAGAAAGTTAGCTTAAGCTCTTAGGTTCTTTAAGTTGTGAAGCTCAATTTCGTGGCTAAGCCTCCAATCACCTGTTGATCACTTCAAAAGATATTCTTGTAAGTATATGAAAACTCTCTTATAGTCTTTTGCCTTAAATTTTGATCAATTTGAAGAACCAAGAATAAAATGGTGTAAAAACGTCACTGCTGCATAATCCAATTTTTTTCGTGCATAAAACTTATGTATTTGCTGATGAAAGTTATTCTACCTTAATCTACATGAAAAATGGCTCATTTTGGGATTTTGAATCACTCAAAAAGGTTAAGAAACGAAGAAGTTATGGTTAAAAGAAAATTGTTACTTTCCATTTTTTTTTCCAGAATCCGGCAACTTTTTCCAGAAACCGGTGAGTTCATGCATTTTCCGGCTGCCGGAAATACTAAAATTCTGGTCTTACTCTTGTTTTATCTAATCAAGTTCATATAGATGATTTCTAATTGATTTTGTATCTTAATTTTACATTTTAAATGATTTTTAAAGCATTAAACAATGAATCTTTCAAAACTTTTCCGGTTGGTTTCACCGGAAAACTCATATGATGTTCATAACTTCAAACTATCATATCTCACTCATTTCTTATCCGTTTTCAATGTTCTTTATATCAAAACGAAGCTTATAATCTGAACTTTAAATCTGGAGAGTATCAAGAGCAGTAGTCAAAACTACAGGACGTATTAATATATGAAATTAAGGTTAAAGTAAAGAGTGACGATTACTGTACTGTTCTGGAAAATCTTCATTTTTGGACTTGGACACATTGCACATGTTTACATGGACTGTATTATTGAATTCCTTGTGAAAAACCCTTTGAAACGGTGTACTCATTTGACTAATTCGGACTTGTGATGGACAACGTAACACATTTTGAAGTTTGATGACTCTAATCGGAGAAACATGAATACGGTTGATGAACTTCAATGGATTTGGACATAAGGACTGAAATACTAACTATAATATAATTTTGTTAAATTGTTTATAGTTACTTATTTAATACTTGTGCTTTATTATTACCTATTTTACTTTATTTCAATTATGTATAAGCTTCTTTTTAATTATGTTGTTTGCTAGTGAATTTACTTGTTTGTGATATACAATTATGTTACACATGTTTTCATATGAGATTATTCCTAAGTATATGTATCTATATGTGTGAGTACATATACATATATTATGATCTATAATTTATAAAGATTGTATGTTGTGAATTTGATTATGTTTGAGAAGTACAGTTGTGAAGCCGGGTGATTAGTACTACCCCGTGCTTAAGTGAATTACTGGTAAACGTGTTTTGGTGTTATGTGGAAGTTAGCCTTGGGCCCTAGTCCCTACAGATAGTGCACTATTATACTCTTAGGAAGGGTGCTTACTTTGAGTATACATACTTGGGTATAGTACGTTGGACCCTAGTATGCTGCGGCTTTCCCGTGCTTTGGGTATAGTACGTTGGACCCTAGTACGTGGATTTGTGATTTGTTACCAGTCAACCTGGCTTACTTGTGCTTTGGGTATAGTACGTTGGACCCTAGCACTTGTATTTATGAATTGTTACCAGTTAATCTGAAAATTCACTAAGAAGAGAAGTGTGCTTATATTATTTTGATCAAATATCTGTCTGCGATATATATTATTAATATGTTACGGTGCTAAGTGAAAAGATAATTGAGCATGCATTGTTTTGAGATTATTTCACATATTAATGCTGCAATATATTGTTGGTTCAATAAGGAGATGGTACGATGATATTAGTATTTATTACAAAGTGCGTTGACAGATGACTGCCGATCATTTTTACTTTGTTATTCAATTTGCATCATTTTGTAAGGCAAATTAATATAAGAATGTATGTTGTGTACTTACTGGGCTTGTGTTGCTCATGATGCTACACCTTCTTGTTTTCAGGTATTGAGTACATGCTTGGGGAAAAGGGATGAACCTAAAGAATATTTTTACTACTATTTCTAGTGAATACTTGCACTGATTTGAATTTTGCTTAACTTTGGTTATGTAAATATATTAACCATTTTGTTTTCTAATAAAAGTACTATTCAGATATGTATATAATTTCTTTTACTTCCTATTGATTTATTCAAGAAGAAAATTTTATTCGTTTTGACTCACGTCACAAATTCACGTGCCATATTTCAGTACAATATTGGCATTGGATTTGGGGGTGTGACAGTGTTGATATTTTGTTTCATCAAATAAATCATTATCTTAACAAAGAATTATAGATATTCAAACATAAACAAAGAACTAATCTTGGAAGCATAGGGTATACACCACATGCATCTTGTATTCTTGTACTATTTCACTCTTCAAATATTTCATAGAGTTACCTACTAGCCTTGATAGTAAGTTGATGGTTGTCCTGCTGCCTTGATGGTTGCCGGAATTATAATTTGCACTATGCAATTATTTCATAGAGTTACTTGTTGTTTACGGAATACTAGCGGCATGCAAGTTGTTATTCCGGCAACCAATTCCAATATAGGAGCATATGTTCTTAGACGCATAGTGATGCTCTTCTGGCATATGTTCTCAAACACGGGGTAAGCCACATGCATTTGTTGTATATGACTACTTGCTAGGTAACTTGCTACGTATATGTAAGTATTTTGGACTGTTTCCATGAAACACAAGATCTCCTAAAGGTACTAGGAGACTTGAGTATCAAAGATTAAGGAAAGCTTTTCTCTCCTACTTTCCCGATGGCCCTAGGAGATTGAAGGATCAAGCAATGAAGCACAAATCAAGCTCACTGATCTCAAGTTAAGGTTGTATGCATATCATATCATATTGCTTATGATTGTTGCTTAAATTGTGGATCTAAACTAATATGCAATCTCATCGGTATTTTTGGAAAAGTTTTCAAAATCTTATCTGCATTCAAAGTTGTTTAAAAAGTCTTATCAGATAAAAGATATTGATTGCTTAATGTTAGTTAGGATTGATTGAGTATCTTAATCTGTTTGAAAAACCTTTCAAAGTTTATCTCAATCTATGATCAATGTGATCAAATTGAGGGAGAGTTTTTATCTTCTATAAAAGGTTTTGAAAACTGCATTTTCGATGAGAGTTTTGAAACTGTGAAATTTCTTAGTGCTGCATAATCTGCATAAACTGCTTTGCAAAACTCTCGTTTGTATTATTTGTTCTCTTTGTTTGTTTCACTGCATTCTTCACTTGCATAAGTACTTGAGATCAGTGAGGCCTTGAGTCAAGAGTGAAATTGAAGGACTGCTCAGTTACTTCCATCAACATAGATCGATTCATACTGTGTAGAATAAGTCTTTGAAATTGTAAACAAGTTAGCATTGTAGCTAGTAAAGTGGCTGTGTTGAATACCACTACTTGTGATTTGTAATTACTTGGATTCATATTGGATTTGATTCTCGTGTTGGCTACGTTATAACCTCGCAGTGAAGTTTCCTCAGTGGTGAGGTTTACACTGCATCAGCAAATTCTCATTTGTGTGATTGCATTTATTGAACCGCACTCACGTGTTAATCATTCCCATAAGTTTTGTTCCGTCTAGTGTTTTCAATATATATAGCTAGAGAAATCTTTTTATTTTTTAAGAACGCTAAATTGACAATATCTTTGAGATGGAAGGGCAAGATGACCTCTATGTTATCCAACATGATTTGCTTAGAGAGTTGGCTATTTACCACACTAAACTAGATTCGATAGAGCACAGAAAAAGAGTGATAATAGAAATTAAAGATGTTAAGAATGCAACATCATTACCAACATTTACGTCAAAGATGTTATACTCCAAATAATGTTTGGAAGTGAATGATATTCATTGTATTGATTACAACTTGGATAAAATAGTGCTTATCTAATATAAATAGAAGTAAAAGTAGAAGATCAAGAAGTCATTTTATCAAAAGACTCTTTCTCCTAAACAACATGTATTCAAGAGTGATCACAATTGGTTAAGGATGAAGTGATCACCGTCAATCCCTGCAAGAAATAATATTAAAAAAAGCTTGTTTGGATCAATTAACTTCATCGTGTTTTTCTTCTTCTCTTTTCTAATATTTCATAAATAAGTTAGATGAAGAAGTAAGCTACAAAGATATCCTTTGAAATATAGACAAAAGGATCTTAGTTTTTCTTTATCTTTCAAGAGGGGAAATCCTTAGTGTTGTAAGAAATATGATTATTATCCTTTTTATAGGTTTATTTGAGTTTGTTACGCCCCTAACAAAGTAAAAGCAAAAGATCAGGAAATGCAAAGAAATTCATTGTAGCAAGAAGATATATGAACAAATGTATTGAAAATTTGCTACCTGTGTCAGGGGAAATCCAATTACTTGCAGTTGTGTGATAATGCTTGCTTGGAGTGGATCTATTTTCCCTTCTACAAAAAAACTGCAAATCATCTCTATAAAGTGCACTAAGCTTGAGATCTTTCAAAATTAGTCCATAATCAATGAACTGTTGTCCTAGATAAGGATCTTGAGTTTGAAAATTTTGAGAGTTGGCTATCACTAGCATAACAGAAATGTTCCAAAAGGCTTATAAGTACCACTTGGATTTTGAGAGAGGAAAATTTTAGGTATAGGGTCTTGGTTAGAGACTACATATATGCAAGAAGCAAGATTTCCATGTTGAGAATTAGATACACATTGTCGGAGCGATTCATCGCCAAGAAGGAGTGAACCAAAAGTGATACAAAGGGGGCGTTTGTTTTTTGATAAGTTGAAGTTGTGTAACAACCATAAGGTAAACAGAATCATCACAGAACATTCCAAAGAACATCCAGTGATAATGATGAAGTGCGACTGCTCATTTGTACAAGCTGAAACATAGTATAAAGTTACTTGCAAGCTAGTCACACCTACTAAATTCACGAAAAACTAGTTGTTGATGTAATAAAAAAATTTAAAAAAAAATAGTCACACCTACTCATGAAGAGCATATTTTCTCGGACACAGGGTGAGCCATATGCATCTGCTGTTTACGATTACTTGCTGCATATAGCTAGAGAAATCTTTCTATTTTTTATAGAACGTTTAATTGACAATATCTTTGAGATGGAGGGGCAAGATGATCCCTATGTTATCCAGCATGATTTGCTTAGAGAGTTGACTATTTACCACTCTAAACTAGATCCGGTAGAGCATATGAAAAGACTGATAATAGAAATACATGAAGTTAAAGATGTTTAGAATGCAACATCATTACGGACATTTATGTCAAAGATGTTATACTCCGAATAATGTTTGGAACTGAATGATATTCATTCTATTGATTACAATTTAGATAGAAGAGTGTATGTTCTTATCTAAAACAGACAGAAGTAACAGTAGAAGATAAAGAAGTCATTATGTCAAACACTCCTTAGGAGAAACAACAAGCATTGAAGAGTGATCACAATTGGATAAGGATGAAGTGATCACCGCCATTCCCTTTAGATACTCTCGTAGAACCAACTTGGATTGCCAAGTGGTTGGACGCCCCAATGATAATTTGACAGGTGGCTTCTACAAGAAAAGAAAAAAAACTCAGTTATTTGTGAAAAATACCATTCTGGACTTTTGCCTTATGGTTCGTTCTTCATCATCATCCATAATTCCAGATCATACTTATGACAAATTTTCTCAAATTTTGTCCCATTCAACACCATCATCTCCTAGTTCCTCCTTATACACCTTCTCTAATCCATAAAAAGCCATCAAAATGTTGTTGATACAGTATGTTGTTTGGTGATTGCAGTCATGACCAACACCAAAACTTAATCAATATGTGATTCGTACATGTGCATTTATGGGATAGAAATATATGGATGTTCCCTGATAATTTGATGAACGAAACAACATAAAAGCGTCCCGATTCTATTTGCTTACATCAAAGTTGCAAATGAAGAAACAATTGGATAAAGAATTGTGTTAGAGAAGATGAGGAGATGTGCAGTGCCTCCAAGGGAAAGGAGGTGAACTAGATTGATACGAAGAACAAAAACGTCATTTTCACAAGAAAACTGACGAGTTGTGTTTTGTTATAATAAACGTGTCTAATTATTATTGGGGCGTCAAATCACTTGGCATGCAATCCAAGTTGGTTATATGGGTGCACCCAAATATTTCTCTACAAATGAGGAAAAATGAGAGTTACTGTTGGTGGAGCAACATTGTTAAATCAATAACTATATTTCACAATTTTAGTTAAATTTAACTACACAGGAACTTGTAAGGAGATGTTAAAAAGAAAAAAGAAAAATCACTTTAGCGGGCATCAAGTGCGTTCCGGGTCATTTTCTCCCCCGCCAAAAGGGCCAAACCCGGACTATAAATACCCATCCATTTCATTTCAGTCCTCATCGTCTTCCTTCACACTTTGCACAGTCCAGAGTCCAGACCTCTCTACTGCGACCCGAACCTCTTCACCAAAACCGACCTCTGTATCGCTCTTTCACTCTTCACGCTCGCACGCGCTTAGATTATTCCGATCGACGACCGGTACCGGAATTTCATCTTCAATCCAGGTACGTACGGCTAGGTCTGGATCAGTAAGATTTCGTCGATGCATATCGATACTGTTTGCTTCGGATCGATAATTTGTTGTTTTCGCGAGCTTCGAATACTCAGAACTTACGTATTTTGAAAGAATTCTCAAGTAGTTGTTAGGATTTTCAACCGAGATGGAGAAATTCGAGGTTCAGGTTTTAGGATCTGCGATTCTCTTAGTAGTTTACTTCGATTTTCAAAGATTTGAGGAGGGATTTGGAGAGAGTTAGCAGTTTTGTTTGATTTGATATGTAGATTTGGTTCTGTAACTTACTGATATGTGATCTTACGATTAACTTCTTGTGATTCTCTCCTCAGTAATAGCTTAGCAATTTCTAATTTGGTTGACTAAGAAAAAGTAGAGGATACGCAGAAGAGTGATATCATTTTTGTGGTTGTGGACAGTTTTGGATTTCACTGATTGTTAAGCAACATTTGGCTCTTGACATGTGTACTGATTGTGTTTCATTTCTGTGAAGTGTGAATTATAGCATGCAATCTCATACAACTCCACAGGTTCTGTGGATTGTAAACAAATATATAACATAATTTTGTTGTTTCTGGCAGGAAACGGGTTCAAGCATGGATTCGTATACACTTAAGTCCATGGCAGACTTGCCGGCTCCTTTTCGAGCATGTTTTAATTTTAGGTAATCACCTGACCTACTCAAGTTCTAGAGGGGATTTTGTAGTGTGGCTGTTGTTAAAGCATGAATATTGGCATCGTTTGTTGTTCTTGATACAAGTGTGCATATTGCTGTAACTTGTATTACATAATTCCATTTACATTTATGCAACTGCTGCATATAGTATTTTTTTTTTGTTGAAGCTGCACATTCTAACAAAGAAGTTGAACTGTGATTTCGAGATGATAGAATCTATGTGATCTCACAAACGGTTCTTTCATCATCTGCTTGGTGTTGTTATTTTTGTGCTATCCACAAGGTGGAGTAGTTTGTGTAGTTGAAATGTGTTTATTTCCTATGTATGCAGGTATTTCAACTCTTTGCAGAGTGAATGCTTTCCTGCTTGTTTCCACTCAGATGTGAACATGGTTGTGTCAGCGCCAACTGGAAGTGGTAAAACAGTCATTTTTGAGCTTTGCATTTTGAGGCTTCTTTCAAGATTCATCTCTGAGGATGGGAGGTTTACACCTACAAATGGAACTCTCAAAACAGTAAGTGTCTGATGTCCTCAATCCAAAAGTAAGGTCGTAAACATTTTGATAGTTCTAGAATAAATGTGTGGGAGCCTTAGTTTTAAGTATTCAGGATTCTAAAGGAACTACAGACACCTTCAATGATGTTCTTTCAAATTTTCTTCAATGATTTATTTATTCTCCCCACTACCTCATTGCATGATATGTATCATTCTGATGTAGGCTTGAATGCTTGATCACAGCTAATTTTTCTTTGTTATTTTTATCCTTTTTGTATGAAATCTTTGCTCTTAACTGTTGCACATGTGTACTAGATTCGACTAGAAGTTTATGTATAATCTAAATTTCAACCACTTATTCCTTCTCTCTACCTTCTTTTTATGTGGCATGAAGATCTATATTGCCCCATCAAAAGCTTTAGTTCAGGAGAAGGTTCGTGATTGGACCCAGAAGTTTGGATCTCGGGGCATAGTTTGCTTGGAGCTCACTGGAGATAATGAATCTTACAACACCAGGAGTTTACAGGAAGCAGACATTATTTTAACCACTCCTGAGGTAAGTATAAAGGTGTAAGGTTACACAGATGGACACACTTAAGAATTAAAATATAGATTGAAATACTTTACCCACTCATTTTAAAGAAGTCAACTATCTTCTCAAAACAGCACCATAATCATAAATTAACAAAATTGATGAAGCTTCCTTATGTTGCGCTATCAAGTGCACAATATTTTTCAGGTTTCTGCATTTTTTAAACCCATGTTAACCTGCATTCTCTCCTTTATAACCGCCTGAACTGAATCCCACTTGCAGCGATTGATCCTGGATTCTATCAGCTTTCATATGCTCATACATTATATGTTTCTTCTTATTCCTTTAAAAAATAGGATTCATATTCAGTTCTTCCATTCTTTCGCAATTGGCTTTGTTCTAGATGATATCATAGGAGCATGACTAATCAATTATTGTCTTTAAATAGAAATTTGATGCTGTAACGCGGTATCGCATAAAGGATGGTGGATTGGGCTTTTTCAGCGATATAGCACTTCTACTTATTGATGAAGTTCATCTTTTGAATGATCCTCGTGGAGCAGTTTTGGAAGCAATAGTTAGCAGAATAAAAATGCTTGCTTACAACCCTGAAATGAAGTCAAGCGCTCTGGCTCATGTTCGTTTTCTAGCTGTGTCTGCCACCATTCCAAATATTGAGAACCTTGGTGAGATATTTGTTTGTTAAAATACTAGTTTGGATTAGATTTTATTGTATTGACTTTCTTTAAAAGAGTACAAATGGTATATAATTTAACAACAATGCATGCAAACCACTGTAGCGGAGTGGCTCAAGGTGCCCGTCCAAGGGATTAAAAGGTACTTCAACATTCATTTGATATTTATTTAAGAAATACTGTTCATTAATAGAACTATGCAAGTATCCAGTTCTTCTGTTTTTTAATCTTTCTGCTCTGCATACAGGTTTGGAGAAGAAATGAGGCCTGTAAAGCTGACTACAAAAGTTTTTGGTATGCAAACATGATTTGAATTCACCATTCACAATATATTTATCATATCAAGGACTCCCCATTTTTGAAAAAAAAATAATAATAATAATAATGACAATCAAGTGCCCCGCTTTCCTATTCTTTCTTATCAGAACTCATTGGATGAGATGCATTCTGTTTTTATTTTGCCAAGTATTTTTGGTAACTTTTTTACTCACTTTTGGTACCTAAACCTTCTTATGAGGAGGTATTTATGACATACATTTCATCAAAGGAACACAATATTCTTTTTCATTATGTTTTTGAACAAGATATTATTTTTCATTTCAGTTATCACTTTTTAAAGATTCTTTTAGTTGATTTTTTTTTCGAGGCATGTTGTAAAAAAAATAAAATAAATAAACATTCCCATGAACACCGAGACATATTCAGTTTTTCATTTATTTTATTTTTAATTTTTAATTTTTTTAATACGAAGAAAAGCTCTCCAATATGTCCTTTATAGGAGGATGACAACTGTTTGTTAGTAGTCACTTCTGTGGTTTGATCACTGATGCACCTCTAATATTACAAATTTACTGAAGCATCATTGTCTTTACTTATATTTGGTTCTCATTTATTAATGCATATTCAAAACTGCTTAATTTGCAGGCAACGCCCCAGCAAAAAATGATTTTCTATTTGAAAAGGTAATTTCTAAAGTTAAGAAACTATATATTACAAACTATACCACTATTCACTTTTCTGATGGTTTATGTTTGATCCTTTTTCCAGCGCCTTCAAAACTACATTTTCGGTAAGCAATGAACATGATGCTGACCTTTTCATAGATGATCCCTCACCCCCCTCTTGAATATAGGTGCTTTCAAGATTGAATTCATCGCTAATTAAAGTTCATGAATAACTTATACACTTATAACTGGTGCACAGATATCCTTATGCAATATTCAAGAGGGAAGTCCGCTCTAATTTTTTGCTCAACTAGAAAAGGCGCACAAGAAGCAGCACAGATACTTTCTCAGACAGTCATGGCCTTTGGTCATTCAAATCCATTCATTAAAAGCAGAGAACAGCAAGAGAGGCTAAGGGAAGCTTCATTGTCATGCAGTGACAAACAAATGCAATCTTATATGATTTATGGTGGTGTGGAACTACTTTGTTTTGTTGTTCACATTACATTAACTATAACTTACTGCACCTCCCCACATTGACATGTTATCAAATGAATTGCCTGCTTGCAGTTGGTTATCACAACGGTGGCCTTTGCCTCAAGGATCGTAATCTCATTGAAAGCCTTTTCCTTAAGGGTGATGTTCAAATTCTGTGCACAACAAATACTCTTGCACATGGAATCAACCTACCAGCACATACAGTAGTCATAAAATCAACTCAGCACTTGTATGTTGAACTTCAATTTCTTCAAAATCAGTATCATGAAATTTTCTGGTGTGTTTATTCATTAACATGTGCATTTTGTGCAGCAACAAAGAAAAAGGAGTCTACATGGAAATTGACCGATCTACACTGCTACAGGTTTGTCTATCACACCCTTTCTAAGGAGGACAATTCAAGTAGATAAAATTGGGACACTAGTTAACAGAGCCTTTATATTTTTGTAATACTTCTGTCCAGTATATATCTTGACTGTACATCAAGGCTCTATTTGAAACAAATGTGCCAGGTCAAACAAGAAAAATTCTTCTGGTGTCTACATGCATGTTAGCAATTTTAGGTAATTTAGCAAATTGCAATTTAATATTTTGTGAGTTGTATCACCATGCAGATGTGTGGTAGGGCAGGTCGGCCACCTTTTGATGATACAGGAATGGTTATAATCATGACAAGAAGAGATACGGTAGTTTATTACTTTTCTTCCTTAGTCTTTGCTCCTGTGTGTGTTGGTTTTTGCTTTCCAACTATTTCTGTTCATTTGTTGTCTTCATATTTCTTGGGATTGAACTAGTCCTGTCTGTTAACAGAAACTTTTGTCTTCGAATTCGTTAATCATGTTCTTATTGGATATCAGGTTCACTTGTATGAGAATCTCTTGAATGGATGTGAGATGGTGGAATCACAGTACGTGTTATAACTTTAAATTCCAGAACAACTTTGGTGGTCTTTGAAGCTTATATTGCCAAACTATTGGAAATGTCTTCTAATGAGCTTGTATTGTCTTCTGTCATTAGATTGCTTTCATGTTTGACGGAGCATTTAACTGCGGAGATAGTTCAACTGACTGTCTCTGACATTACAAGGGCAATCGAATGGATGAAGTGCTCTTTCTTGTACGTGAGAATGAAGAAGGTATGCTTCTTACTCTTCTTTAAAATGGATAGATTTCATATATTATTTCAACTTTCCCATCTAACTAATTTCTACATGTTTAATGTACAATCAGAACCCTGGACACTATGCAGTTAGAAAAGTTATTTCCAATGATCGTATAGAAAAGCATATGCTAGGTACTGTGACTGTTTACTTGTACAACTCTCTCTCTCTTCCCCCTCCCATCCCCTTTGATTTGGCCTCGTTTCTCTAATTATCAATTTTATTTTCTATCAGAGGTCTGTGTACAGAAAGTTAATGAGTTGTCGCAGCATCAGATGATATGGACTGATGAAGATGGTTTTCTGTTGAAACCACTAGGTATTAATAACGTTAACCCATAAAGCAGTACCTTTCAGAAAAGACCAAAATATATTAATTTCTAACCTCCTTCTTCTTCTTTTTTTTTTTTTCCCCTCTTTAGAACCTGGGAGGCTGATGACGAAGTACTATTTGAAATTTGACACAATGAAATACATTATTCAGACACCTGCAAACTGCAGCTTGGAAGATGCTCTTCATGTGATATGCCGTGCTGAGGAAATTTCATGTAATGCATATTTAACTACTTGCTGCTATTCACATTTCTTTGACAATACTAATGAAGGAATTATATAACATCTATCTACTGGAATATGAAGGGATACAGCTCAGGCGCAATGAGAAAAAGCTTCTAAATGACATAAACACTGATAAAGATGGTCGCCTGCGCTTTCACATTCTTGATGACAAAGGGAAGCGAAAAAAGCGTATTCAAACCAGAGAAGAAAAGATATTTCTTTTGGCTAATGACTGCTTGACTGGTGATCCTTCGGTGCATGATTTATCCCTTACCCAGGTTTCATTTCTCAGTCTCTACTACATTCCATCATTATCTTGATAACTCTGGCATTTGATTATATTCAGAGCTGAAATCAAATGGGTGTTTGTGCCTTAGGATATGAACTCCATATGCTCAAATGGCTGTAGAATTGCCAGATGCATGAAAGAATTTTTTATTTACCAAAAGAATTACAAAGGAGCCTTGAACTCGATGCTTTTGGCAAAGTCTATGTATCAGAAACTCTGGGATGACAGTCCATACTTGCTGAAACAATTACCAGGGATTGGAATGGTGACTGCAAAGGTGTCTTCCACTTCTTTATATGCTTCGGAAAAAACATGCTTTTTTATATTCTTAGGTCACTCAAATACTGACTCTTCGCTACCCTTATTTTCTTTGTATCTTTATGCTCCTTTCAGGCACTACATTCGATGGGAGTTAAATCATTTGAGACACTAGCTGAGGCTGATCCTAGGAGAATTGAGATAGTCACTGGTCGAAAATACCCATATGGGAACCATATAAAAGAGTCTCTACTGTCTCTACCTCCAAAGGTTGAGTTGAAAGTTGAGGAAACTGAATGCCGGGGGCAAGGGAAACTGATGCTAGCGGTGACACTGACTAGGCTATCACAGACACTCCAATCAACAAAACGACATTATGCTGATATGGTATATACTGTATAACAGCTCCACATAATTTCTTCAAATTTCGTTGTTATACAATCTGGCCCTAATATTTTATCTGTTACAGATTGTAGGTTCAGAAGAAGATAACCTGGTTCTCTTTCATGAGAAAATAAGGTGAGGACAATTTAGAAGCTTACTTTTAGTTGTTGGTTTTTTACAATACCAAAGGGGTTCTATCAACTAGATGTTTCATATATCTAATATTCAGCTTTTTCCTTTTGGCCTGAGGTGGTTTGGTAATCATCCTGTTTCCTCTCTATAATTTGTGTCTGCAGAGTCGATGAATTCTCGAGGTGCGTAGGCTCACAATCTTAATTTTTTCTTCTGTTTGAGAACATGTAGCATGTCAGATATATCTGTTTGTTAAGCACATCCAGAGTTTCAGGCATTGTGACTAAAAAAAATTATGCCCTTTTAAGTATTTTATGCCCTGGAAAAGACTTTACTACAAGTGGTAGCTATTATAATGATTCTAATAGTGTAAAATTAAGCTAATACAAAAATTTAAATTTAATCATAACCTATAATGAGATTAGAAGATAGAGCTCAGGTTGCATGATTATTACCTTGTTTAGTCTGACTTGGATTGTCTCCATTGCAGCCCCTATAGCGCAACAGTTCTCCTGTCAAATCCCCAACAAGGAAAGCTGACTGTTAAGGCTGATCTTATATTTGAAGAATACAGTAAAGTCCCTGCCCTGATATTTCTAGTTTCCTTCACTTTACAAGTTACTATTGACTGGTATAATCGTGAGGTATAAACTTATAATATATAATTTGTCACTTTATCCATGCAGTTGGTATTGATCTAAACCAGGAGCTTATCTTAATGAAGAAAAGCAATTTAAGTACAATTAACAAACGAGGAAAAAAAGCACCCTCTCTTCCTCTACCTGAGGAAGTATGTATCATAGAAGATGATACTTACGAAGGCCCAAGTGAAGTGCTTCCAAACTCGACGAAATCCAAAAGGGTAGATGGTCCCATGTGGGTATCTCTTTCACTGATATTCCATTTTCATTTCTTCTTACTAAGGTTGTACTTTCTTGGTCTGAAATCTGAATAACTGATTTCTCTTACTTGATTATTTGGGTCTTTTATATCAGGCCCAGTTTCAAGCTTCTAGATGAAGACTCTGAAGAAGGTATAGCTTAATTGAGTATCGATAATACTATAATGTTGCCACTTTTTTTTTTTTTTTTGGCAATCCGATGTCTGTAAAAACTTGTACCTCAATTTTTTGAAGATGAGGTTGCCAACAAAGTTCATGAAGATGAGATTGCTGCCAAAGTTCAAACTGATGACAAAGTTGTGACACAACAAACAGTATTTGACCACATACGTGAAAAGGCAAAGAACTTCCCTGTCTTGGCGTCATCAAATAGTGTGCTTCCTCCATCATCAGAGCCCTTGGAATTAGCAAGGAAACGTGCTCGTGAGAAGAAGCTTGGCCCGGAAAGTGGAGTAGAGGTTCTGGAAGAATTAGAATGGAATAAAGTTCAAAGACGAACTGTGGTCAATCCATCTTCAGAACTTAAAGAAGATGTTGTTCTGCTTTCTAGTATCAAAAATCATCCAACTCCCAGAAGCTCAGCTGCCCTGAACGTCATGGATGGCAGAGGTGAAATCTTTTTACTGTCAAACACACACACACATGTTATATAAGTCACTCTTTGGTTCTTAGTTGTGTGGAGTAGTTAATCGTTATTTTCTTTCCAACTACTGACCCTGATGTCAAACCTCTAACAGGAGAAACAATATTCGAGCACATACGCACAAAAGCTAAGAATTTTCCGGTGATCAATAAACCAAATGTGGTGGAGGCTGAGTCTTTAATCCAGACAAAACAACGCCTATATAAGACTGAACCAGAGTTTAGCATGGATATTACTGCCGTGCTGAAAGGAACAAAACCAAATGAGGTTATCAGAGATACTGAATGTGATAGGAGGTTGCTCTCCGGTAGCTCCTGCAACCCTCATGGAATATTGAACGCTTCTCCCGGAGGTTTAAGCAATGGAGCCAATCTCTCATCAAGTAACATGCCATCTTTCGATATCTCCATGTTCAAGAATCCGAAGCGACCTGCAGATCCAGCAAGCACTGTGGAGAATACTAGGAAGAAACATCAACACTCTCCAATTGTACCACCAAGGCACTGCTCGTTGACAGCAGTTGGAAAATCCAGAGAAGTAGAAACATTTCTTGGGTTCGAGAGTGTCTTTTCCTTTCTTTGATGTCTCCTGAATAACCTGAAAATGCGAGGATATCTGCCACTTATCACAGTCATCAATCCCAGCCTTGATTTCTGACAGCAGGTTGAATTTTTCCAAGGTTGTTATGTGCAGCCTGATGCTGTTTCAGGTTATAAACTTCATGTAGGGTAAATGGATGGATGCTTATTAGGTTATTGCTTATTGTCTAGTCGTCTAGTTACCACTTTCCTATAGGTAAAAGGAATGTAGCAAGATAGTGTTAATAAACATCCCACTCTATTGTTCTTATGAAACTGAACTGTAACTTGCGCTAGTATTGGACACATACAATTGAATCTAGAGCGTCGTTTGTGTCAAACATAGGACACTAGAATGAGGAGCCAATGGCCAGGACTAAGGTGGCATTACTACCAAATAACGCGAAGTCGATAGACACGTGGCCGTGGCCACCACGTGTCTCACCCCTGAGCAGGTGTTAAACGAAGAAGTACCTTTCCCGGCTGCATGTTGTTTTATCTCCTTCTTCTCCCTCAGCTTTCTGCTTCTCTGGTTTCTCTGCCACCTCTGGTTCCTCCTCCTCACTGACATCAGGTTCTTGCTCTCTCTCTGTTTTCATATTTTTGTAGAGATGTTTAATTTGTGGTTGGATTAACAAAGTGATAAGTGAAACAATTAATGATTGTTGAAAGTTAATGCACATTGAAACAATCTAAAATAATCTACCTCAATCTATACAAGTCAAGGGTAATCAAGATAAGTCTAAGAACTGCTAGATTACTCTAAAATATGATCTACAAAGATCATGTTAGTTCTAGAATGTTCATGTAATTAACCAAATGTAGATGTATATCTAGAATATGGTTCACAATTATGTGGTTGATAATGAACCACTAAACCAGGTCGCTGGTTTAAGTCGGTTATCAAGTTCAATAAATATGTGATGCGTGTCCTCTTTTTCAAAGTTATTGTCCCACTAAACGCCTTTTTGCAAACTCTTGCTCCTAAAACAGTCCTAAATTTGTTATCTTAAACACTTTGTCCTAGCCCACTACTACTAAACACTTCCACACTAAATTCCAATAGTGGTATCAAAGCCACAAATTCAACAATGATCTTGTTGTGGATTATTATGCAGGAATAATGGGTGCCCCTAAGATAGGACATGCTGCATATAAAGGTCCAAGTATACTCAAGGAGATCTTCTATGGGATAACTATTGGGCTCGCGGCCGGTTACCTGTGGAAAATGCATCACTGGAACGAGCAAAGGAGGAGAAGGGAGTTTTATGATCTGCTTGATGCAGGTAAAATTACTACCGTCGTCGACGAATTGAAGACGAGTAGATCTGGCTTCAGCTATAAGTCTAGTTTTCACGAATTCTGTGTGTGTTAATGGATAGTGGTAGAAGACTGGACTCTAATAGCTAGTTAGACTCCTTTATTTCGCATGTTTGTTGTACCTCGTTAATTATTTGGGTTTGTAGTGGATTACTTAGAGCTAGCTTTGTGTAGCAAGTGTTTCCTCTAATCTAGCTTTGCATGTACGTCGAGATTAGATGTTAATCTTCCCTCTACGAGCTGAAGATCGAGCAGGGGCGGGGTCGTGATTTTGAAAAGGAAACAGAAATTCAAAGAAAATTCCCACAGATCTTTTTGTGTACTTAACCTCACTTGTCCGATTGTTTGCATGATTAAAACGTCATTACCTCTGTAGCTTGCACGGGGCAGCTCCTCTCTAGCTTGGCCAGTATACATGGATATCATTAGCTTGCATATTCATTAGCGTCGTTACTCGTTAGCCTCGCCAACATAGGTGTGTATATCGTTAGCTAATTTGTATTGACATCGTTAGCCTCTCTTGCTGGCATGAATCTGAGAGCAATTATCCTCGCTAGCGGAGAGTGAGTGTCGTTAGCCTCACTGGCAAGTGTGTGGCGTGGGATAATTTACGTCATTAAGCTTGATTACAGTGCTTAATCGATCCTGCCCAACCCAATTATATTAGTTGGGCGGTTGGGCCACTGTTGCCTTCAAACTTGTTCCTCTCATGAAACAAGAGAGATCCGATTTTGGTTTTTTTTCGCCACTTGCCATTTTATTGGTCTACGCTAGTAGCTCATGGCAGGGTACCATATGGTCGTATGCGGCTCACTATATATGAGACTGCGTTCACAGCAATTTGTTAGGTTTCCCACAAAACCTACATGGTAGCCTACGTAGTATATTTCTAGAAGCACACTGCCTCTGTTTTAATCCGACCAAGCTGTAGTTCACAATTCCTCTCCCTTTCTCTAGATCTAAAGATGTAATTTTGACGACAAGGGATGGAAGTGGAAGTTCATCAACTCTGGTCTTGATTACAACTGGGAATGAGAGTTTTAGGAAAAGAAAGGGCGACCATGGTGATTGCAGTTTGATCGTTTTTGCATAATTGTTTAGGTTTGTTTATGGGGAAAGAGGTGGTCGCCAAAGGTATTAAAACTAAGCATGCTCAGCTCCCAGATAACCAAAATCAATCACAGAATGCACCTGCATGCTTATCAATGCATAGAACGCGTGAAGAATCTCTGAAAATTATCTAAAAAATTTTGTTATAAGGTCTTCTAGAAATTTATAAAAAGTATTCCTCAGCTAGATTCAATCCTATGTATAAATAGTCTTGTGGAAACAGAATGAAAGCAATTGGTGAAAATCACATTTCTCTCAGCTTCGTTTTCTCGCTCAATTTTCTGTCTTTTCACCAAAAGGTCTCTCTACACATCAAACCTTCACAAGTACTCAACGATTTCGCTCCATTCAAGACGAATGTCATCGCATTGCATCAATATGCAATGCCGCGTACACGTATAGAAACGAAAGGAACGACTCTTTTTTCATACATATCCAATACTGTTTTTGAATCAAAGTTGAGTTCGGACCTTCCATGATGAGATACAATAGGCATCACAGCAGAAGTTGTTAGTCAACTTGGTGAGGCATGTTGGTCCAAGGATGAATCTTCATAGCATTTGTAGTTTTCTTTTCTATGATGAAATTCAAAACTAAAGATAGATGTTCATAGATTTTGACATAATGATATGTGAATTGATGAAGTATAGCAGCACTTAAATTCAAATATTCAATGAAATCTACAGACAATTGGAAGACCACATAGAAACAAGTTTATTTCAGTTTCTGTTTAAAAAATGTCTCTTTTAACAATCCATTTCAATAGGAAGCTCGATCAAATGATGAAATTCACATATCATTTGTAGTTTTCTTTTCTATGATGAAATTCAAAACTAAAGATAGATGTTCATAGATTTTGACATAATGATATGTGAATTGATGAAGTATAGCAGCACTTAAATTCAAATATTCCATGAAATCTACAGACAATTGGAAGACCACATAGAAACAAGTTTATTTCAGTTTCTGTTTAAAAAATGTCTCTTTTAACAATCCATTTCAATAGGAAGCTCGATCAAATGAGTTCCTCTGAACAATGTCATCTTGGTTTATATGAAGTGTACTATTTCAGTATTTCTGCTGTTAACATGTAGTCCACTGACCACTATGTTGCATCGGCACTTGCTACATCTCTCTGACAGCGTTCCGTCACCTATATGAAACTGAAGTCATGTGTGCGCTTCCATTTTATAAAGATAATATGACAGACAAGTTTATGAACGAGACAGGGAACCAAAAATCTGAATATCTTTCGGTTCTGAATTCCGGTAAGCTCTCTAATCTCTCTAATTCTGCATTTCTGCTTCTGCATACTGACCTGACCTCCAAGCATGCTTGCCTGAACAAGTTTAAGACGTGGGAAACCTGCTACTTCTGCAAGAGCTTACTCATTTTGTTGATATATGTCCCATATTATCCAAACTAGGCGTGGTGGAAGACTCTGATGAGGTGTAGGACATCTCAACTTTCGTTAAAGTATTTGAGACGAAGCTGTTTGCGCTATTAGACCTAATGGACCTGGCTTGCTCTAGCGTCGTGGCATTTAGAAAGGGAGGTTGGTTTGGAATGGGAATGTCACTTTCTTTGTTGGCTGTTAGCATTAGAACTACTTCAGCCATAGATGGTCTCAAAGCAACTGAGGCCTGTGTGCACAGAAGTCCAATTTGAAGAACATTTGATACCTCTTTTGCTGGCAACTCATGATCTCTCAAGCAAGGATCAACCACGTCGGCCAACTTGTTTGATCTGTAGTGTTTCCAAACCTGAAACCCAAACGTAAGATGGTCTGATAAGCTCTTGTTTCTTTTATCCCAAAATGTAAAACAGCAGTCTCTTTGCTATGTCCAAGAGTTGCACAACTTACTTTGTGTAGTAGTGAATCAAAGTCAGTGTCCGCCTGTTTGAAGGTGCTATTCCTCATACCAGACACAATCTCGAGAACTAGCACTCCGAAGCTATAAATTAACGTCTTCTTTCTCTGTAAGTTGCCCTTGAACAAGATACTCTGGGGCCATATAACCTCTGCATAGCCATTTATAATTAGCAGCATTGTTAGATGGGACTAAAAGATTTTAAGAATCCATCTTAGGTGGTTGAAGAAAGAAGAAATGCACTAATTTTACAAGGCAGTAATTAGTAATTACACTAACAAAAAAGTGCAGAATTGCTGCTAATTTTAATCTAGTAAACGATGTAGCTGATGAGTTCGAGACCATAAATTAGAACTTACAGTGTTCCAGCAATGCCGGTGCTAAGATGAGATCTTGTCGGAAGCAAAACACCGAGCAAGGCCAAAGTCTGCAATCTTTGGGCTATGATTCTCATCCAGAAGAACATTGCTGCTTTTTATGTCCCTGTGGATTATTCTTACTTCAGAGCCTTCATGAAGATACGCAATCCCTTCAGCTGTTCCGACAATAATATCAAACCGCTGCTTCCAGTTAAGAAACTGATCGTTGTTCTTATCTGCATAGTTTAAAAACCAAGTAGATTAAAAATCTTTGTCACCGTCATCCCTGCAATCCTAGTTTAAAAATGTTCTCAACCAGAATCTTAATTCTTACATGATCAAAATGCTACAAGTTTGAGAAAGATCTAAACCTTTTTGAGTCATGAAAAGAGAGGACTATTACCGAAAAGGAATTGATCGAGGCTCCTGTTAGGCACATATTCATACACCAGCAGGCTCTCAGGGCCTTCAATGCTACAACCCAAAAGCTTCACTAGGTGCTTGTGCTGAATTCCACTGATCAAATTCACCTCATTGAAGAACTCATCTACCCATTGCCTGGTATTGTAGAACAATCTCTTAACAGCTACGGTTTTGCCATTCGGAAGAGTCCCCTTAAACACAGTACCACCTCCCCCTTCCCCTATTTTTCTCGAGGTGTTAAAATAATCTGTGGCCTTCTCTAGTGTTTCATACTTGAAACTCAAGCCAGAATACTTGCTAATGCTTATTGACACCAAGCCTAGAATTACTGCACTCTGAACAAAGAATAAATCTCATTACTGAAGCCTAAAATCTATATCCTAAATGCAACAATGACAGTTTTTTCTCAAAAGTTCATACCTTTTCTGATCTGCACCTGCAGGTTTGTATAGCCTGCATAAGCAGCAAAGAGAGACAGCATTGTGAAAGCAACTGCTCCCAAAACAATTGCTATGATGATTCCCCTTCTATCTGTAAACCCTGCACATACAATTTCAGATTAACTAAAACAATTCAAATTCAAAAAAGTCAAAACCATTCCTATATATTCTGGTTGGTAACCAAGAAAAAGTGAGAACAGAACAAGAATAGTAAGATTAAGCAATAAGACATAGTAACTCCAGATAAACTATAACACAGATTACTCGAACAGTTCTATCTTAAGAATCCAATGCTCGGTTTAGCAGTCAACTAAAGACCAACTTAACTAAAAAGTAAAAACTCGAACAGTTCGATAACAATGAAAGATCAATTTGGAAGAACATAAATAACTAACCATGCTCATGCTCTGCTTCACCCTCGTCATTATAGAACTTCCGAGTCGAATACCTCAAGTAACATCCAGCATTCAAAGCCTTGCCTTCTGTCTTCAACCCACACCCTCTCACCGCCTCACCTCCCTTCTCCAAACACTCTCTACACCCATCACCATCCACCGTCTTCCAGCACTGCCCCAAAGCATACACCTCCCCACCCACTTCCCCTACCCCAAACCCCCCATTCTCCGCCGCGGACCTCTTAACCCTCTCAATCACCTCCGCAACGTTCTCCTTAAACACCGCCGCGTCTTCTTGGCCGCAGACGACGGAGTCGACGGCGGGGACGGAAGCTTCGGAGTAAGAAGCTGTAGTACGTTGTCGTAGCAGCGGAGGAAGCAGCCGTCGAGAAAGATGCGGGCGGAGAGGGAGGGGAGGCAGCGGGGGATCTCGGTGCGGCTGGCGGCGTAGCAGAGAAGACAATCAGTGTGCGACAGGTCGTTGTAGCATTGCGCTAGGCCGTACATGCATGGGGGGCGTGGAGTTAAAGAAATGGGTGCCCCAGTGGTGTTTGGTGATGAGCTCTGATAAACTCTCCATTTCTGCGACAAAAGTTGGAATGAAGCTAGTGTTTGGTGGTGGCTTGGCAGCTCCGCAGTAGAGGCCAGCTTCCGAGGTTCTGGGATCACAGAGAAAAAGGTAGAAAAGCGAGAAGAAGATGAAGATGAAGAAGAGCCATGCATGTTGAGGTTTTGGTATGCATGCCTTGGATTTGTGGAGGTTGCTAGCTTTGATCAATGGGACTATGGGAGAGTAACAAGATTAATTTGTGTATACATATCATCACCGGCCAACATGTACATGATGAGATTTTGCTGCATTGTGTTGGAAAGTATATCTCGCAGCATTGAATTGGGATTGTCTTGATATGCAAGAATATATTTGTATTAAGTAGTTTTGATTTGTTAGTATAGTCTTTGATTCCAATTGTAACTGTGATAACTGTCTTTCCTTACTGGTCTCCTAACTTGTTGGAGAACCACAAGAAATGCAGTAGGTGCCTTGTATATATGTTACAGGATTGAATACAATTAATACAATTTAGCCAAAACATCTTTTCCTTTATGGTATCAAAGCAGGAATAATTCCTGGCTCTTCTTCTTCTCTCTGCCGCCACTAGCAGTCTCTCCATTCCAAATTTCCAATTTTTTCCTGCCAATTACAAGCAGTTTTTTCTGCTATTAAGTAGCAGCCTTGCACTTTTTTTTCAATGGCAATTGGTGACGATTTTTTCTCTGAAACTTCCAATAGTAGAATTGGTACTGGCAACTACTTTACACCACAAATTCCTCAAGCCAATGCTGCTTCTGCAACTGAATATGCTACAAGTTTGTTACCTGTTGCTCCAAATCGTTGGATACTCGACAGCGGAGCAACTCATCATATTACTTCTTCTCCTACATCATTGACAAATATCAAGCATCCTTCTTTGGCACCAGTTTCATTACCTAGTGGAGACACGGCTGGCATTTCTATGACTGGATCAATTCAATTTAATGATTCTTTTCAATTAAATGATGTCCTCTGTGTGCCAAGTTTTAGAGTTGATCTTATGTCTATTGGCAAAACAATCGATGATTTATCTTGTTCAGTGACATTTTTCCCATCTTGGTGTATTTTACAGGACTTGGCTACGAGGACGATAATTGGTGTGGGTAAGCGACGTGGTAACCTCTACTACCTTGTGGCGTTGGCTTCAACTTCTCCTTCCTCTCACTTCGCTTGCAATCTCATCATATCCTCTGATCTTTGGCATCGTCGTTTGGGTCACCTTTCCTCTGCTCGTCTCCAATTTTTAGCTAATAATTCTCTCCATTTTAATTTTGATTCTAATCATAAATGTGACGTTTGTCCATTGGCGAAACAAACTCGCCAACCTTTTCCTTCCAGTTCAATTTCAACTTCGAAATGTTTTTCTCTTATTCATTGTGATATTTGGGGACGTCATAAAATTCCTTCTCTTTCTGGTGCTCATTACTTTTTGACTATTGTGGATGATTTTTCCCGATTTACATGTATTTTCTTAATGCGACACAAAAGTGAAACACAACCTTTACTCCGTCGTTTTTTTAATTATGTAAACACTCAATTCAACACAAAAGTTCAACAACTTCGTTCAGATAATGGGGCTGAATTTCTTTCATTACAAAATTTCTTTCTTGAAGAGGGTGTTCTTTTTCAACATTCTTGTGTTTATACACCGCAGCAAAATGGTGTCGTTGAGCGGAAACATCGACATATCCTTGAAACCGCTCGTGCCCTTCGTTTTCAGTCACATCTACCCATTAATTTTTGGGGAGAATGTGTCCTCACTGCCGTATATATCATCAATCGTCTTCCCACCTTGCTGCTTCACCGGAAAACACCTTTTGAAATTGTTCATCATAAACTTCCTGATTATTCTCGGATGCGAGTATTTGGGTGTATTGCTTTCGCAACCATTCCCAACCCGTCTTCAAAATTTTCTCCTCGTGCTACCAAATGCATTTTTCTAGGTTATCCCATGGGACAGAAGGCTTACAAACTCTACGATATTGAGACTCGAAAAATTTTCACTAATAGAGATGTCATTTTTCTTGAGGACAAATTCCACCATTTACCAAACACAAGCCCAACCGAAACAAATCCAACGGCCCAGCCCATTCCTCTCCCTTTAGTCTCTGACCTTTTCTTCAGTCCTCCTTCTTCACCAAACACGCGTTCTTCTCCTTTCCCCGATTCAGAGACCATGCCATCGCCATCTCCACCACCACATACTCCACCGCCCTCTCCACCACCCAATCCATCGCCCTCTCCACCACCCAATCCACTGCCCTTTCCACCACGTATTCCGCCTCCACCCTCCACTATCAAAACCTATGTTCGCCGCCCTACAGTCCCAGCACCGGCGATCACGCCGTCCTCTCCTCCTCCGCCTGAGTCGTCCGGCTCTTCTTTGGCCCCCACCCATTCGTCTCCTCCTCCTAATTCCACTTCTTCCGTTGATTTACCCGAGCAGCCCCCAGTTGATGTCGACCCAATCGAAGCCATTCAACCTGACCCTCTTCCCATTGTTCCCGCTGAACCGCTTCGTCGTTCTCAGCGCTCTCGAGAAGCCAACGTTCGCCTAAAGGACTACGTTTGCTCGCAGGTGATTCTGCCTCCGCATCAATTGTCCTCAGCCTTGTCCCGTTTCACACCAGGTACGCGGTATCCACTCTGTCATTACATTTCATATGATCGGTATTCCCCTGCTCACCTCAGTTATATTGCTAATGTTAGTCGGGATGAGGAGCCGACTTCTTATGAGGTTGCATCAGTTGATCCCAAATGGCAGGAAGCTATGAATTCTGAGCTTCAGGCCCTCATTGATAATCGGACATGGAGTCTCGTTCCTTTGCCTCCTGGAAAACGCCCAATCAGCTGTAAATGGGTGTATCGAGTCAAGCGCAAGGCTGACGGTTCTGTCGAGCGCTATAAGGCTCGTCTTGTTGCTCGGGGTTTTACTCAGACCGCAGGTATCGACTATCACGATACTTTTTCTCCTACTGCCAAAATGGTCACTGTTCGTTGCCTTCTTGCTGTTGCTGCTAGTCTAAATTGGTCCTTACATCAATTAGATGTCAATAATGCTTTTTTGAATGGTGATTTATTGGAGGAAATTTACATGTCTCCTCCTCCTGGTCTTCGGCGACAGGGGGAGAATCTAGTGTGTCGCCTTCACAAGTCGTTGTATGGACTCAAACAGGCCTCTCGTCAATGGTTTTCTAAGTTCACAGAGGCCATTCTTGCTGCTGGTTTCTCTCAGTCCAAAGCTGACTATTCCTTGTTCGTCCGCAAGCATGGTACATCTCTCACTGTATTGTTAATCTATGTGGATGACATTCTGATAACAGGAAACAATATGGAGTCTATTAATGCTCTGAAACAGTTCCTCCATACTCGTTTTCGCATCAAGGACCTTGGTGATCTGAAATTCTTCCTTGGCATTGAGGTAGCTCGTTCTAAGAAAGGCATTTACATATCTCAACGCAAATATGCCTTGGAAATTATCAAAGATAGCGGCTACTTGGGTGCTAAGCCGGTTGAGTTTCCCATGGAAGAATCAAAGCTTTCAGACAAAGGAGAATTACTCAAAGATCCTGCCTCATATCGGCGCCTAGTTGGTCGGCTGATTTATTTGACCATTACTAGACCCGACATCACATACTCAGTACATATTCTTAGCCGGTTTATGCATGAACCTCGCTTGCAACATATGACTGCTGCCCTTCGAGTTGTTCGTTACTTGAAGTCATCTCCTGGCCAAGGTTTGCTTCTCCATGCCAATAATTCTTTAAACCTGAAGGCGTTTTGTGACTCTGATTGGGCGGGTTGTCCTATTACCCGCCGCTCTACTACTGGTTATTGTGTGTTCCTAGGAGATTCTTTAATTTCATGGAGGACCAAGAGGCAAAAGACTGTGTCTTTATCAAGTGCAGAAGCTGAATATAGAGCAATGGCAGGTACTTGTTGTGAGCTTACTTGGCTACGCTATTTATTGACCGATTTGCATATGCCTGTTCCAAGTCCTGCTGTCTTACATTGTGATAATCAGGCTGCATTGCACATTGCTAAGAATCCTGTGTTTCATGAGAGAACTAGACATATTGAAATGGATTGTCATTTTATTCGGGACAAAATTGTTAAAGGTGAAGTTGTTACACGATTTGTGATTTCTTCACAACAATTAGCAAATGTGTTCACAAAAGCTTTGGGAAAGGAAAAGTTCAAACAGCTCATGTGCAAGTTGGGAGTTATTGATATACACTCTCCAACTTGAGGGGGAGTGTTGGAAAGTATATCTCGCAGCATTGAATTGGGATTGTCTTGATATGCAAGAATATATTTGTATTAAGTAGTTTTGATTTGTTAGTATAGTCTTTGATTCCAATTGTAACTGTGATAACTGTCTTTCCTTACTGGTCTCCTAACTTGTTGGAGAACCACAAGAAATGCAGTAGGTGCCTTGTATATATGTTACAGGATTGAATACAATTAATACAATTTAGCCAAAACATCTTTTCCTTTACATTGTCTCTATATATATATATATATATTCAATTCTGTCTGTGTCATTGGTTTTATGACTTTGCTGGCAAAAAGGCAAGTTAGTTGTGAGACAGTGAAGGTGTGAAGTTGACATGTGAAGAGGGAGAGAATGAGAGAGGAGATGAAGAATTGAAGATGATGCTGTGCTTGTTGGTCTTAGCTTTCCCAACGGCACCGTCCCAGTGGGACCCAATGGTGGACTTGTTCCCTGCATTATTTACAGGTCTATCGCACGCTCGCCACGTTTACTCCTGATTTGGTGGAGACCACCCAATGGTGGACTTGTACCCTGCATTATTTACAGGTCTATCGCACGCTCGCCACGTTTACTCCTGATTTGGTGGAGAGGACCCAATGGTGGACTTGTACCCTGCATTATTTACAGGTCTATCGCACGCTCGCCACGTTTACTCCTGATTTGGTGGAGACCACCCAATGGTGGACTTGTACCCTGCATTATTTACAGGTCTATCGCACGCTCGCCACGTTTACTCCTCATTTGGTGGAGACGTCTCTCTTTGTGACACTCTCTCTCATTGTTAAGTGATGTTTCACTTATCCCGATTGAAGTCACAACGGACAGTTGAACATAACTCGATGATTTGGGTTTAAGTGGATTATGGACTATGCTTAAACGTGTATATTCATTCGGCACTAAAGTTTAAAAATTTAATCATTAAAAAGTTAAATCAATCTTCAAATATTATTTATGTAAAAAATAAATCAATATAAACATAAATTGTTTATTCGTCAAATTGCATCAAACAAATTGATGGTTGGTCATGAAAATATTAACTTCACAAGAACTTTTCATTTGTATAATGCAATTGCATAATTAAATGATTTTTGTTTACATTGATATTTTGAAGGTTGATTTGACTTTTTGATGGTTAATAAAAGAGTTGGATACACTCATACACAGTATGCACATAAGTATTGTTTCTTTCTTTAAAACAGTCGTGTCATGTCTATAGTACATTGAAAGAGTGACATTTTCATCATCAAATTTCCATTCTCTGCTTCGACCAGTACACAAGCAACCTTTGATCACTGCCCACCTGAGGAGGATAAGCTGAAACATTCTGCATGTTATGTTTCATCCTCCCATCCTGATAAGGTTAGTGACTTTGTTGATCAAATTATAATGCAAAATGCTGCAATATGTAATGAAGAGACAACTTGTAATAACCGAGTTTTGTCTTCTTTAAGCAAAGTGAAATGGTGGCAAACACCTTTGATTTAAAGGTAGGGTATTCCGTGATTTAAGCATTAGTGGATCAATCAAGACCGGTGCTTTATTTGCTTACGTGTTTATGCATAATTGAAAATCATTCAACAAAGAAAGCAGAAGAAATCTCACTCTCTCTCTCTCACGGCCGAACCCAGCAAAAACAGAGCACGGATTCTTCGATCTCTCTCTCCCTCCTCAGGCCACCTCAAGACGTCGAACCACCTCCATTAGCCTCGCCTAGACCTTGCACTGCTGCAGTGGCATCCTTGCACCGCGGCACAACCGGAAAACGGCGGCGGAAACACGGTTTCGTTTTAAAACCCGATTGGGTCCAATTGTGATAACTCGAGCTACAGGCCATCAATCCTCACCAAACTTCATCCTCGAGCTCGCCTCAACTTCCTGAAGCTCCCAGAAGCAGCCTCACACGGCGGCGTGGCCCGTAGCAGTGGCTACAAGTCAAACCCAACCAAGAACGAAACCGGAGCTATCGATCCAAATATCTTGAGCTACAGGATGTCGTTTTGAGTGATTCTTGAACCAGTGAGCTCGCCTTGAAGTTCTGAACAACTCTCCAGAAGGAATCGAAGCGTTTCGTTGAAGTTTTTACGTCGGAATTCAAGCTCGCCGGATTCTGGAAATTTTCCGGCCACCGACGCTTTCGATCAAGATATCTTGAGCTGTAGAGCTTCGTTTTGAGTGATTCTTGAACCAGTGAGTTCGTCTTTAAGTTCTGAACAAGTCTCCTGAAGGAATCGAAGCGAAAGGAGGACATTTTTACGTTGATCGGAGCTTCGCCGGCTTCTGCAAATTCTCGCCGGTTTTTGGAAAAATTCCGGCCACCTCGACTGTTTTAGGTAATTTCAACCACTTCCGGTCATTTTCAGCTTACATGGTAGTTATGAAAGTTGTTAAGCATGATGAGAGGAAGAAGAGCAGCCCGACCCCGACACCATTGGTGGTGGTCGGCGGCGGCTCTGCCACTAACTCCGGCGGCCCTTTCCGGCCACCTCCGGGGGTCAAAAATATGGTTTCTGTACATTTTCAGATTCTATATTTCAATACGATCATTTCGATATATTATACGCAATTTTTGGATATCGTATGATTAAGTTATGAATTTTTAAGTTTAGATCGATTTCGATCGTTAGATTTGTGATCTGTGAAGTTAGGACCGTCAGATGGACTTGTAGTTTTGATATGATGATCTTATGACTGTCCCAGTGGCTTTGTGTGGTCATGGGCGAAGATCCGACCGTTGGATCTTCGTATAAATGCAAAACAGTGATTAGGGAGGCGATTCGTGAGAATCCGTCCGTTGGATTTTCGTATAAATTTGTGAAGATGTTAGTAAGGACGATTCAGGGAGATCCGACCGTTGGATCTTCGTGATGATTTTTGGAGGGTGATCCTAAGGGCGATCCGTGAGGATCCGACCGTTGGATCATCATTTAATTTCGATCCGACCGTTGGATTGTCGTTTGAATATGTTTTTGAGTTATTGGCTAAGTTAAGGTCATGTGTGATTAGGTGATTGACGGTCTTCCTTGGGTGAGCGATTTCAGTGTGTATTGTGTTGAATTGAAGACGCAGCGGGAATATCGAGGTGAGTAAATCGCACATGGTTCATTCACGAACCGAAATTCGGTGATTTTATTTAATTGAGAAATTGTGGAAATTGTTTTATGAAAATAAATATTTGTTTTAAATTATATGGACTTGATCGACTACGGTCCATAGGTAAGTAAAATGTATTTAAACTATAAAAATGAATTTCTAGATTTTATTGCATGTGAACTATAGTTGGTATTAGTGGTCACTCTTGTGTGGGTGACTACGTATATATATATTTACGTGGAATATATATTGGATGGTGTGATTTACTGAGTTATATTTTGAGCATTACCTTTGGAATATGTGATTTATCTTAGATGTTGTGTTGTCTATGATAATGGGTAATTGAGTAAAGTGCGATAGTTGAGTCGTTGAGATGAATTAAATGAGGAGTCGAGTGAATTGAGAAAAGCAGTCATTCGTAAGGTGAACCTTGGCCCAGGTGACACTTTACGATACAGTTAGAGCTCTAGTCTGTCTGCCGTCATACTGCTTGGGGGATAAACGAGTTATCATATGCCCTTGGGTATGACATGACATACTGAATGGGGTGATTAATATAATTAATCATAAGCCTGTAAGTATGATATACTGAATGGGGTGATTAATATATTTAATCATAAGCCTGTAAGTATAATATACTGCATGGGATGATTTATATAAATAAATCATAAGCCTGTGAGTATATATTGAGTAAGAAGTTGTTTATTATTGAGTAGTCATGATGAGATGTGAGTTGATTGATGCTTGAAGTGATGTTGTACACTTCAATTCTTATGCAAAACAAAATTAAAATGTGCTTGAGTTGATTGTGTTACTTTAAATCGTGCAATCCTTTCATTTACTCATACGAGCTTTGCAAAAAGCTTACCGGGTTTGTATTGTTGCAATCCCGGTACACTATTCAAACGGTGTAGCGGGTAATCCTACAGGTCAGGCGAATCGGGAAGGTGATCGAGCTGCTTAGAGAAATTGCATTGGGTAAATCTGGATTTATATTGTGAGGTTTATTATGCTCTTTTGAGTATTGTAAATTAAGTTGTGAGAGTGTGATGTAATAAGTAAATTGAAGATTGGTTTTTGTAATATTGAGAGGTGTGAAGTGTGGTTGTTTGTGAGAAAAAAATTCAGGACGTTATTTGTATTGATGTTAATCATGTTTCGGATTTGAATTGATTATTCAAAATTCGGGGCGTGACACAACTACTGTTGTCAACTCCTCTCCTAGTGGGGAGGAGGTCACTATGACATGTTAGGGTAACCTTCCCCCTCCACTGTGTTTATAATGTTTAAAATAATTTCTTGGAATGTGTGTGGTGCTGGAGGGAAGAAGTTCAAGTCAGCTATTGCTGACCTTATCCAAATGCAAAAGATAGATATTCTTATAATCTGTGAACCTAGAGTACAATTCTCTAAGGTTACAAATTTCTTAAGAAAACTTGGGTTTCCTGATGCTGAAGTTGTAGAGGCAGCTGGGTTCTCTGGCGGTATTATATTTGTGATAGGAGCACAAAGTGCGACGATATTATTGAGTATGTGCCCCATTTTAGCCTTGTTTCTCCCTTAGTTTCGTGTTTTGAGTCATTGAGTCGTTTTCAGAGTCTTGTCGAGTATTTGGCGTGAAATAGGTGGAAAATGCAAAATTAATGAAAAAACCTAGCTGGATCAGGATTCCTCACTGTCGACTGTTTTTGCAGTCTTTACATTTTAATTCCCTTTATTTTCTCTAAAAAAATCTGATATTCTCCTCCTTGTTGTAGGAAACCTTGCCTGGTGGAACTCTTGGAAACAACAATGATGGAATCAGAAAATAAAGCATTTAAGACGTTTGACCAAGCAATGAAGAAGGGGAATAAAGGAGAAAGACGTTTTCAATTGGAAAATAAATAAGAGAAAGACGTTTCAGCTTGTTAAAAGACCCCATTATGAGAGGAATTAAGGCCATAAAGGAGACATTTTCAGTTGGGAAATCTGTCCAAATGATGAAGGGTATGATCGACAAAAGCCAACCAATGCTCCCCTATAAATAGGCAACGTCCTGACCAGAATTGACATCACTTCCTTGCCTATCACTTCCTGGCCTATCATTTCCTTGCCTATCACTTCCTGGCCAAAAACTATTCCAAGACACTGCCTAATTCACTCCTCAAACCTCCAACACCTACAAGACCGTGACCATCATCCATCCATCAATCTACGAAGTTCTTAGGCGCTGAGTCAATGATGCTCCATCACCATAGTAGAGACGAGTTCATCACCTTGTTACCAAGCCGCTGAGGAAAGCTTCAAAGTGTATCTATGACTCTACTTACATTTTTTGTTTCGGTTTTGTGTGTTTGGATGTGCGAGTTGTGTAATTGGAGACATGAAATTTTCAGAATATTTTTATTAATATTTTTGAGATTTTCAGTTTATTATTGAGTTGATTTCGAGAATTTTTTGATGATGCATGTTACAATCTTGTGCCCTTTTAAGTGTTTAGGTAATTTTCAGAGTTAGGTTAATAAGTTTTCATCCTAGAATAACGGTGAGAGTTCTTGTGTGTTTGCTTAATTTGCCAAGAGTAATTGTTATTTGTTAAGACGTTGAGTTAAACAAGTAGTAATTAGTTCTAACAAGTGGTAAAAATCATGCTTTAATGATTAAACGATTCTGGAAATTACGTGTTAAATTCTATGTGTAATGGTTAATTTGCACGTGTGAGTTGATTCGAGGGTTAGATAATACTACTAGTTAAGAGAATTACGCTGAGTGTTTTCAAAAATTAGTAGTATTGGGCTAAGGACTTTTCCGATCCAAGCCTACATTAGAACGAATTAGATAAATGGATTGATCCGCTGAGGCTTTTCATTTGGGCTCTTATCTAGGCATTTAAGTTGGACACGTTTTTGTAGCATGTTGAAATGGATTTTCTGTTTTTACACTTAGTAATTTCCGAGTGATATTGGTCTAGGTTAGGGAAGTCGATCATTGTATATAGGTTTATTTGTTTTGTTTTTATTTTAAGTAGATTAGGAACCAAATTTCAAAACCCCCATTTTATTCTTTTATTTGTTAATTGACATTTTTGTGTAGGTGTACCTTACAATCCACGGACTGAACGATCTCTGCTTATCCTATACTGACAACTACATTTTGCAGGGTTAAATTGTGAGGCTATTTAGCCGTATCAATTTGGATTCTTTATGACAAAAACAAGATTGATATTGAATTTGTAGATAACAATATGCAATCTTTATCAGTTAAGGTAACTGGGTTGAGCCACCAAAATTGGTTGCTCACTGCTGTTTATGCTAACCCCTGCTTTACGGTCAGACAAAATTTATGGAGATATCTTAGTCACATTAACAGTAACCTGCAATTACTGTGGCTAGTCATTGGTGATTTCAATGAACTGCTGAGTTGCGACGATAACAATGGGGGCGCTTTAGTGGGAAGATTTGGAGGATTAAGAAGCTGGGTTCATGATGCTGCAATGATTGATATGGGATACATGGGTACTGCCTATACTTGGACTAACAAAAGAGTTAAAGAGAGATTAGACAGGGGATTTTGTAATGGAGACTGGAGAATGTTATTTCCTGATGCTTTGATACACCACCTTCCCAGGCTGAAATCGGACCACTGCCCAATTCTTGTTCAATCTCATTCTAACAGTGATGCTCATGGGGTAAATAAGCCATTTCGATTTCATGCTATGTGGTTTAACCATGCTAGTTATGCTGATTTCGTGCAGAATTTTTGGGAGTCTAACGATGAGAACATCATTGAGAAAATTCAGTCTCTTGGGGTCGCTCTACAAGATTGGAATGACAATGTCTTTGGGAACATCTTTAGAAGAAAGAGGAGATTACTTGCTAGACTTAGAGGAGTTCAGAAGGCTCTGGACACCAGAAGCAACCCATACCTTTTCAAGTTGGAAGAGGAGCTAATAAAGGACTATGAGCTGTTAAGGGACCAAGAAGCTATGTATTGGCAACAGAAAGCAAGAGTTAAATGGCTGAAGGAGGGTGATAAAAACTCTAAATTTTTTCATCTTACTACTCTGGTAAGACGAAGAAGAAACAAGATTGAAGGATTACTAGATGAGCAAGGCAACTTATGTTCTGAAGCTGTGACGATGAGAACTATTGCCACAAAGTTCTTTGAAGCTCTCTTTACTCTTCAAGAGCCTAAGGATTCCAGGTTTGTCATTCCTTACCTATTTCCTTAACTTTCTAATAGGGACATTTCTTGGATGCAGAGAGATATTTCAAATGTTGAAATCAAAGCTGCTATGTTTAGTATTGGTAGCCTTAAAGCCCCCGGAGGTGATGGCTACCCATCGATTTTTTACCAAAAGCATTGGGATTTATGTGAAAATGAAGTTTGTCATTTTATTCAATCAATCTTTGCTTCAAGAGTGATTCCCCCTGGTCTGAACCATACCTTAATTACTCTTGTCCCTAAAGTACCTAGTCCTAGAGAAATGTCTCTGTTTAGACCAATAAGTTTATGCAACACTTTATATAAGGTTGTTTCAAAAATTTTGGTGTCTAGAATCAGACCTATGTTACAAAAGCTTGTAAGTCCTAACTAGGTTGGCTTTGTTCCTGGAAGACATATTGCTGACAATATTCTCATACCTCAAGAAGTGTTACATAAGTTCAAAAACTCTAAGGGCAGGAAAGGTTTTTTCGGCTAGAAAATTGACCTATCCAAGGCCTATGATAGATTGAATTGGAGTTTCATTGAACATGTCCTTCATGAGGCTCAGTTCCCCTATCATTTGGTGAAACTTATCATGGAATGTGTTACTTCCACCAGCTTCCAAGTGTGTGTTAATGGAGAACTTTCGACTACTTTTAAGGCTGGAAGAGGTATAAGGCAGGGTGATCCTCTCTCCCCTTACTTGTTTGTTCTTTGTATGGAAAAGCTTTCACACCTCATTAATAGTGCTATTGAAATTGGGGAATGGAAGCCAGTCAAAGCTTCTGGATCTGGTCCCCAGATTTCACATCTCTTTTTTGTAGATGACCTCATACTCTTTGCTGAAGCCACTGATCATCAAGCAAGGATTTTGAAGCAATGCTTGGAAGTGTTTTGTAATTTATCTGGACAAACAGTAAATTTTGATAAGTCCCTGATTTTCTGCTCCCCTAATGTGAGTAATGTGAGACCTCGGAAATTTGTTATTAATTCCTAAATGTTTCCAGGGATTAATAAAGTGTTCGTTGTACGATTTCGTGGTTCGAGCGTTGATACGAGTTCGTGGACATGTGGAACGCGGAAATCGGAGTTCGTATGAAGAAGTTATGGCCGTTGGAAAAAGTTTCCATTTTGGTTAAATAGGAAAAAAATCCGAAAATATCAGAAAAATATCAACTTTCCATTTTCGGAAAGTTTCTCTCTATCTCCCGAGCCCGATCGGCCTCTCCCTTCGCCGGCCGATTTATTCACCGTCCGGCCACCAATCGGCACGATTCCAAAGGGAATCCTGCTCTCCTCAGTCCCCTCTACACGTCTGTGGTGGTTATTCGTCGTTGGAAGCATCGTACACGGCGGTACAAGGCCGAGAAGTAGAGCTGCCGACGTTGAAATCGCCTCCGTGGGTTCTTCCTCCTCCGGCCACCATAGCTCTTGATCCTTGAGGGCTTTTCTTGACCAGAGGACATAGATGCTTCCCTCCAAGCGGCTTGCAACGATTCAAAGTGTGGAGGTCGAATTTTGAAGATTGGGATTTTAGGGTTCATCGGTTTTCAAAACTTGCGAGGTAAATTCCGGCCAAATGGCTTTGATTCAGACTTTATGCTAGTTATGAAAGTTTCAATTGGAGTTGCGATGAAGAACTTTCATGTTGGAAGTTTTGTCAAATTTTGACTTTGGTTTGGTGGCGGTGCCGCCACTGTGGTGGTGGTTTCCGACGGCCTCCGGCCACCTCTGGGGCAGTTTCTTCTCCTCAGTGTGATCTACTCGTCGATACGAGCATTTCAATATATAGTTTGTAATTTTTGGAAATCGTATGAGCATGTTATGAATTTTCAAAGTTTTAGGGTTTTCGGTTTGATCGGTTTATGATCCGTAGGGATTCGGTCGTCCGATTGACTTGTAATTTTGATGGATTGATCGTACAAGTATTCTGGAGACCTCGGGTGGTCTTGGATGAAGTTTCGCCTCGATTGGCGTCACTTTCGGATTTTTAGTGTGTTTCGAAATTAAATGGTTTTTGTTAATTCGTGTGCTGAATCGAGGTTGTACTTGCTTTAGGTGATTGACAGTACGTCCGGTATTTTATCCCGACTGTAAGAGAAGACGCAGCGGGATTTAGAGGTGAGTAAATCTCACGTGGTTCATTTATGAACGGGTTTACTTATTAGTCAGAATTGTGTGATAAATTGTGAAATCGTTTTTCATAAATAAATATTTGTTTTAAAATTATATGAACTTGATCGTCAACGGTTCATAGGTAAGTAAAATGAAGTTTTATTATAAAAATGAATTTCTTGGTTTTAGTACGTATGAACTATAGTTGGTATTAGTGGTTATTCCTGCGTGAATGACTACGTATATATATATATATATATATATATATATATATATATATATATATATATATATATATATATATATATTAAGTGGAATATATATATGTTGATGGCGTGACATGGTGATATGCGTATGATTTGAGAATTATTCGCATTATTAATTATGCATTTACTCTTTTCGGGAGTGCAATATATCATGTGATTGATTGATGTGATTGTGTTAAAGAGTATCTTGTGTTGAGTGTGATGTGTTGAGTTGTGTGGGACTTTATAAATATTTTCGGATCTACGGATCTGGTGTCACAGTGGTGACTGTTTTCGGATCTACGGATCCGGGTCACAAGTTGTGACAGAGGCAATTATTATCGTAGGTTTGAACCTCGGCCGAGGTGACAGGCTACGATTCAGTTAGAGCTCTAGTTTGTCTGCCATTGTATTCAGGGGAGTAACACGTGGGTTACATGAGGCCTTTGAATACACGTTTTTATTTGTATTTCAGGGGAGTAACACGGGGGTTACATGAAGCCTTTGAAATATGCGTTTTTGAAGAGAGTTGGTGTGGGTTCTTTCTTTTATTGTCCAAGAGGGACTTGATTTTCTTATTATGGGTGAGTCGTGTTAATATGATTTATTGGGAGTTGATGGGTGATCATCTACTTTAGTCTGAGTCGATGGGTGAACATCGACTATCGACTTTAGTTTGGTGTTGATGGGTGATCATCGACTCTAGTGTGAGTTGTTGACCTGTGTGGTGTTCTGTGTGATGACCTGTGTGGTGACCTGTGTGGTGTTCTGTGTGATGACATGTGTGGTGGTTGGCGTTATTAATGGATGCTTTTAGTAAATGTTTCTATTTATTTCTATTATTGTATTGTTTGTTTTCTTGGTAATCTCCTGAACTAAATTATATGCAGGGATTACCGTTCTGAATTGATTGTTTTAATGTAATTTCCTGAACTAAATTTTATGCAGGGATTACTATGATTTTTATTATTTGTTTTAATGTAATCTCTTGAACTAAGTTATATGCAGGGATTACTATTTTCTGAATTAATTGGTTTTATCGTAATCTCCTGAACTAAGTTATATGCAGGGATTACTATGATTTTGAAATGTGTGTTTTTAGTGATCTCCTGAACTAATTTTCTAAGCAGGGATTACTGGTTTTATTTACTTTAATGATGTGAGTGCAGTTGTGGTTGAGACTCGTGGTGAGTCAAGAAATGTTTTATCACGTCATTGTGGTGATAAGTGCTTTATGTTGAGAGGAAAGAAGTGTGATTTCGTGGTTGTGTTGTCAAGACTAAAAATGATTTGAAACGTCACTGAGGTGACAACTACTTTTGTTGAGTTAAATGAAGGTTGATTTTGTAGTTCGTTGTGTTTTAAAATGTGTAAAACTTAATTGAGTTTTATTGATTCATTGAAGTATTGTGAAATTGGATGTTTGAGTCGAGAGTCAGAGCATGTTGATTTTGATATGAGTTAACTTACGTGAGCATGATATTGCAGGATGGTTTTGTGTGTTTGGTTGTGTTTTGTGAAATTAAATATTGTTGCTTTAATTCATCTCACGAATTGAGAAATTATAAGCATGAGTGACGTGAGTCACTTTATTTGAGTTTACTCATACGGGCTGAAAAGCTTAACGGGTTTGTTGTTTACATTCCCGGTGCACTATTCTATGGTGTAGGGGTTATTGTGCAGGTTAGAATATCGGGTGATCGTTATCGAAGCTGAGGTGGACTTTCCGTCACGTGGGTGTAGAAGGGCGCTCATACTTGTAGTCTTCCGCTGTGTAGTGAGTTGGTGAGAGTGGTTACAGGTTGAATTGATATTCAGTTTAATTTGTAAACTATCTGTAATGTAATATGTGACTCTAAAGAACGAGTCGGTATTGACATTATGAGTTCAGTTTGTTTGTGGCTTAGTTTATTTGATAATTTTTCTATGTTTGTTTTCTTGTGTTTGTTCTCGCGTTTCGGATTTGAATTTTCTTTATTCAAAATTCGGGGCGTGACAAGTAATGCTTTAGCTGCAGATATTAGCAGGTTATGTGGATCAACTCTTACAAAAGACATGGGAAAGTATCTTGGTATGCCTCTTGTTCATGCAAGGATTACTAAACACACATATGCAGGTATTGTTGATAAAGTCCAAGGTAGACTAGCTGGCCGGCTGGAAATGCAAAACCCTTAGTCTTGCTGGAAGGTTAACTTTGATCCAAGCTGTCACTTCCTCTATACCTATTTATGCAATGCAAACTGCAAAATTGCCTATCTCTATTTGTTCTTCGTTGGACAAATTAAATAGGGATTTTCTGTGGGGTGACTGCAATGGAAAGAAAAAGATCCATCTTGCCCGATGGGATATGATTTGCAAACCAAAGGATCTTGGTGGTCTTGGCATTAAATCTTCTATCCATATGAATCAGGCAATGCTTGCCAAGGCAAGCTGGAGGTTGATTCAAGGTGAAAGTGGCTTGTGGAGTAGGGTGCTGCAGCAAAAATACTTGAAACATGGAACTCTATTGGAAGAAAATTATAAGAGACCTTCTCGTTGCTCTAGTACTTGGAAAAGTATTCTCTTTGGAGCTCAATTATTGAAAAAAGGAATAATTTGGAGAATTGGGCAGGGCACTTCCATTAATTTTTGGACTGACAGATGGTTACAAAATGGCCCCCTACTCAACTGTGCAAGAACCACTGAGAATATTGATCTCAACATTTCTGTCAAGGATTGTTGGTCTAATGGAGGGTGGAATGTCAGTTTTTTGGAGCAACACTTTGATCAAAATACTATTAGCAGAATTTTAAGCATGCCTGTGGGATTTGTAGGTGGTGGAGAGGATAAAATTATCTGGAGTGGAACTTCTAATGGCCATTTCTCAGTGAAATCTGCATACTTATCCTTATTTGCTGATGAGAACTATGAATTTGCTTGGAAATTCCTATGGAGAATGTGTCTGCCTCTAAAATTAAAAATATTTTTGTGGCTGATTATTCAAGGTAAACTCCTCACTAATGCTGAAAGGATGAAGAGAAGGCTCACAAGTGATAATTCTTGTCCTATATGTCATACTTATTCTGAATCCTTATTGCACTTGCTAAGAGATTGCCCTAGAGTAAACAAAATTTGGCAGGAGATCAACTGTTTTGACAGTATTAGAAGAGCTATGCAAATTGATTGGGCAGGATGGCTAGCTGCTAATGGTTATTGCACAATGAAGTGTTACGGCGGAATGAATTGGAATGTCCTATTTACCTTCACTTGTTGGTCTATTTGGAAATGGAGGAATAAAAATATTTTTGAAGAAGGATTTCAATTCCCTATTAACCCAGTTAAGGTCATTATGGAAAGTGCCACTGAATGGTATCTTGCTTAGGAAAAGAAGAATACAAGGACCGACCAGACTATCGTCGTGGCTTTGAAGTGGCTTAAACCTGGTAATGGATAGGTCAAATTGAATGTCGATGGTGCTAGAGCTAATTTAAATGGGAAAATAGGAGCTGGAGGGGTTCTTAGAGATCAGCATGGTAACTGGATACATGGATTTGCTGCTCATATTGGGCAAGGTCAGGTTTTGGAAGTCGAGACATGGGGCATGTTACTGGGTTTACAAATGGCTGCTAATCTTGGGATGGACAAAGTGGTCGTAAAGTGTGATTCTGAAGTGTTGGTTAGTCTGATGAATAATAGAGTTGATGATCTGCATCCTTTGAAGACGGTTATCAACTTTTGTCTACATCTACGAAGTAGCTTCTCCGAGTGTGTGATAAGCCACGTGTTTCGAGAAGTTAATATGGTTGTGAATGGCCTTTCAAGATGCAATCTATCTGCTGAGATTGGTGCTATCTACTTTGAGCAACCTCCTCCACAGGTTACTAACCTTGCGTTAGATGACTTGTGTGAAGTCCTTAGATACAGGAAAGTTGCAACAGCCATTGGCTGATTGTGTTTTATTGTTTCTTGTTTTCCCTTTGGGTCCCCATCTATCCAAAAATAGATTTCCACATTAATTACTCGCTTTTTTTTTTTTTTCTCACAGCGATAAGGTTTCACTCAAGGGTCGGAATTGGCCCTATTTGCTCAAGTCCATATTCAATCAGTTCGGAGAGAGATTTTATTTTTTACTTCCGAGTCATCTTCCAACTGATATATAATAGAAAACAGTTCAGATTCAAAACCATAGTGCGTCGAATTCAAAATTCTGATTACATGTACTTAAATCAGAACCTAATGATGATGATGTTTCATATTTACAATATCAAGGAAAGGTGGCTTTGATGGCGCTGGCAATGCCAAGTCTCTTCGTATAAGCATTCGAATTACTGATGTCATGGTAGGACGTAACTCTGGTGATTCTTGAGTGCACAACAGACCCACCTGAACAACTCTTTTAATTTCTTCAATGTCTTCAATCTTCATACTCTTATCGATAATTCGAGAAATCGTATTATTTTGGACATGGTGCCACACCTGTGTATTAGTAAACATCGAAGTTCTCAGAGGCAGATAGTATTGCCTTATAGTTGAACATCACCGTGAGAGAACAATGCAAACGTATGTAGAAGAGCAATTAGACTCAAGACACTTACACCACAACATCTAGGAGTCACCTAGGTGTCCAAAAAAAGAGTGGAGCAAGCTAGGTGATAAAGGATGAGAGTTGCACTTTGCCGAAGATGAGAGTTGCACTTTGCCAGTAGCAATACTAGCAATCATCTTGTTTAGGACAGACGCATTCAAAAATTAAAAGGAAAATGATGATAGATGTTACGTCTCAGTAATTCATGAGAATCAATGTGAACCAAGATCATTTACAAAGAATTGAATGGCAAAGCACAAATACATGCCTGCTCATTCCCTATTCTTCTCCTACTTTTTATGTCCTCACTTCCTTGGCCCCGGACTCCAAACATTCCATACCCACCAAAGATATATCAAGAAAGTATTGGAGCCCATCAGAAAAATCCTACTCTAATTTGGTCTAATGCCAAGTTAAATGTAGGGAAGTGCAGGAGCCAATAGTCTAAACTAATTGCAACTTTGGCCTCTTAACACAAAACCGAAGCCCAGTTATTCCTCCTTCCACTTGTTAACGTACTCAAGGAAAGCATTGGCAGGATTTTTGCTTGGCGGAGCACGCACACGAGTAGACCTTCGAACCACAGACTCATCCTCCATTGCAATCTTTTGAGCCAATTCCTTTGATCTCTTTTCGAGAGCCAGGCTGTCAAAATGCATTTGGTTAACATGTAACATACATGAGCAGGCAATAACAAAGTTAAAATTATTGCACCAATTTGATAATAAAAGCAGGCAATGATAGGATTCAAATTAAAAAGATTTTAGGGGTGGAACTCATCAATTCTAGAAACAATCCGTTTTATATGCTGCCAAAAAGTTCAAGAATTCGACAATATCTTATCAAGCCCATTGTAATTAAAAGTTGAGAGGTAATGTCTCCTTCAGCCTAACTCAGATATCTTAAAAGCATGACCCCAGGTGATAACAAAATTGTGAACCAATTATCACTTGCTACATCATCAATTGTACCTCTATGTAAGTAAATCTTAAATCAGGATTCACCATCCTTAACTATCCAAAATAAACATGCGGATATATACACAAGCTTATGCAATTAAATCGAAAAGTATCCATAGAGATAGAAACTTAAACCAAGTGTGTGTTCAGAGAATCAATTCTAAAGTTGAATTGACTAACCTTATTCGGCTGTAAAATTTTTCCAGCTGCGTTTTGAGTTCCCTCTCTCTCTCACCCTTGCAATTCAGTGACTCCATCAACAAATTAAGCTGTTCAAATCCAAGTAAGAAAAGATATCATATATATTTGTTAAAACAAAAGCAAAGCAGTTATGATAGGATAATCAACTTGATACCTCTTCCTTGCTACTATAGTATCCCCACTGCTTGGAATCGGAACTCTCAACAAATACTCTACCATCTCGCTGGAACCACCAATATCTGTTATGATTTCTGTCTTTACCCAAGGAGTCGGTGCGTACAAATCGCTTCTCCATCTCCCTCTCATAATATTCTCTCTGTTAAGCAAGGATTTTCATTAAATGTATGACACGAAAACACAGACACAGAAAAGAGCTGAATGAGGAGATAGACCAAACCCGTTCTTTGCTACTCTTTCCCCTGACTTCCTTTCCATCATCCCTCGGCAATTTCTTTGCGTCCTTGTCAGATAAATCCTTCCCATTGTTTATTGGAGCTTTCCCTTCCACATTCTGTTTTGATGCGGTGTCCAATTGCTTGCTCTCACTATTAGAAATGAAAACAGATATTGTTAAACCTAAAAGTAAAGGAAGATCAATAACTAAGAGTAGTGGTCTCCTGGTCATACCTTTGGATCTAGTGTTAACGGTCGAGATTAAAACAATGAAAATGTATTCATTTAATCTCAACCTGTGATATTAAATCCAAAGTCTGGTGACCGACTGTGAATTCTAGGTCACTTGGTGACCAGGAGGACATTTCTACAATAAGAAATATATGTATATACATATTCAGAGAATAAAGAAATCAAGACCTTTTATCCGATACATGATCTTCTCTATATGACTGGATCTCACCATTTCTTTTCTTTACTATATCTCCGTTCTGCCTTATATGATTACCATTTGCTGCAGCACTTCCTACACTCTTCAGATCGACTCCTCGATTAACATCTGGCTCAGCGTTCAACCGCTCTTTCTTTTCTCGTTTCTTTCTGGCTTCCTCCAATGCTTCCTCCCTCCTTGAGGCCCCAAGTGCTTGCCTCTGTTCAACAATATCATCCAACTTCTCCCTAACAATATTTGATTCAAGTGCTTGATTAATCAATTCTCGGAAGATTGCCAATTTAGCATTAGCATCTAAAAGACCATAGTGACCCCGCTTGATAGTTGCTGTGTGATCACGTAATTCAGGAATGTTCACCATTTCTAAGAAATCACACAAATAGTCCGTCCAAGTGATTAATGTAATCTGGAAAAAAAAAAAGGGAAAATGTTATCAGGCTATCAACACCAAAACACAAGCAGGGCGTGAAACAACAGGATATAGAAACAACAAGTGGGTGTTTAACCTTTGGTCTTCGTTTTTGTACAGCTAAAACATATTCACCGTTGTCCTTTATGAGCACCCGAAGAAGAGCCGCATGAGTTTCAACAAGAAGAGTCAAATTGCCCTTCTTGTGGCAGATAGCTTTTTCAAAATCTTCAAGAGAAAATGGCCATAAGTGCAATAGCCTACCAAAAGATGAAACAAAATCCCAAACCATTAAAAAGTCACCAAAACATTCCATTGGAACATTAAAGTCCCTAGATGGAGAAGGGCGATCTGTAAAAACTGGATCATCTGGATGTGGCTGAACCAAGAGGTCATCAATTGGATATTTGATAGATTCTTCTGCTGGTTGATCTCTTTCTGCAAATTCAAGCCAACAGATTAATACTATTAGATAGATTGACAACATTTACAAGACATAAGTCTGGGCAAACCTTTTTAGATCAAATACCCATGCAGTAATCCACCAAAAACAACAATTTATAGGTTTACAGTCTACCTTCCAAAATGTTACTTTAACGTACCTGAACCATCTAACTTTTTCCTTTTACAATTTCCTGGTTCATCTTTTGCTTCCTGCATATGATAAAATATAAGACACGGGAATAATGTCAACATTTCTCAACAAACAGAAAAATAAATTTTTTCGACTACCTCCTCCATTTCCTTTCTTTTCTTGCAAACTAGTAATCCATCCTCGAAGGAAACTTTGCCTTTTAAGTTCTGTGGAACACTTTTGGAGATTCCATGGCTTTGTGCAAGTTTATCATGAAGCACCCAAGGAGCATTTCGGTAGGTAGATTCCCGAATAAACAATTTCACAAAGTTTCTACTAAATTGAGGCTTCTTCTGTACCAGATCTTCCCCATTTATGATGGAAGTCCCCGTAACTTTTTTATTCCTGTCCAGCCAGGCCACCTCATATTTGATTGTTCCAGTACCGTCCTCAAGAACATTTGATATTTTACAAGAATATGTACCAGCATCCTTTCTTGCATACAACTCTGCACCCACATATAAGCGCTCATTCAACTTCGCAGCTATCATGTCAGCAAGATCTTTCAATGGAAGCATACCTGTCATGACAAAAATTAAACAAATTATGTAGTGTTGCAACCACAAATCAGTAGCAGCTTGATAGGAATTTGCAACTTTACAACTGAAAACCAACAGCTATGGTTTGTGAATTTAGTTGACAATTGAATCAAGGTACATCTAGCATCTATAATAGGCTACAAACTAAGCCTCTTAATCTAGATCCTAATATTTGCATATCAGATTTGTGGTCAATTGAAGAAGAATTTGATGAATGAAACATGAATCCATATTTCCAGTAAAGGAAAAATCATTCACTAAAATCTGGCGAGACAATAACAACACATTTTTAAGGATATCAGAGATTATTATCGGGCATGCACCGCCATATACTTTAAGTAATCCACCATAAGCAGGACTAATATTTAGTATTTTTTTTTAATAAAAAAAAAAAATTCTATGAGAAGATTAGGCTAAGTAGCACAGGTGATCCTCTACTTTACATCTCAAAAATAACATCGAATAACAGCTGTGAAACTCAAAACAGGTAAACTATTGAAGCATTCCTATGTTCAAGAATAGCACACAGGGAGTAATTCTGATTCTGAGGAAACCAAACCAATCCTTTAGAAATGACAAAATGGAGCAAAGATCCAGCAACTCCCCCTTCATGTTCGCAAAAATCTCTCAACTCTCTCCATCCAAATGACCCAGAATGAAACATTTCCACATAGATACTGTAACCATATATCGTAAAAGCAAACAGTTACACACTTCGATCCATCTACATACGTTACACACCAATCGGGGGGACGAACAGCAGATTCACTCCTCTGAACCATTTCATAGGTATTCAAATTTCCCTGAGCAATAATCGAAGCTAACGCTCTACCTCAAAAGGAACTACAACTTTCCATATCACATATGACAAATGTATTGAATGAAAAGGTTTCCTATCATGAACTCCCAGATGACTCCAGCAACCACGGATTTTTTTCTAGTCTAGATTAAACCAGTAGAACACCCTTTAAAAGACATAAGTTCTCCTACTTTGGGATCTTTTAAGTTCCTTAGAAAACCAAAGTCCCAACTCAATGGAAGAATAGAGGAATTAGTAGACTCCCTAGCAATGGAAAAGGTATGATAATGTGATAATCTATAAAAGTGGAAAGTAATGGTAAAAAGCTGTTTCCCCAACCCATCTCTCCCCCAAAACATCACCCTTCCCCCATTACCAACCACAAATTGGCAGCAAGCAGACAAAGAACTGATGCCTTGTGATATTTCTTTCCACGGGTTTCAACTTCAGCTCCAATATTGGAAGGTTTCAGCCTGCATTTACTTTTAACGACAGCATATGAAGATATTCTAATACAGATTTGATATTTAAAGAGTTCAGTGGAATGCTTAAGTGAGTCCTTTAAGTTAGAATAAGCCTCTATTCCTTCTGTGCCTTTAACAGAAACTAATCTACACACAGGAATAGCACACTAAGGGGGGAAGATAACTATCTTCTGATGATCTACACTACTAATCTCCACTAAAGAAGAATGTCTAAATATGAACTTATGGAGTATGGAGTGGGAACATCTATTAAGAAAAAGCAAAACATATATTATGTCAGTGTATAAGATACTCAACAAAATTAGTTCTTACTGTATTGAATAAGCTGCAGCGCAGGTGCCATGACCTCTTTAGGGAACAGAAGAACCTTCTCTGTAGCATGTTCTTCTGATAGCAAAGCCTCTTCGTAGGTCAAGTTAGTCTTTCCAGAAACCTTGCACATCCAAACTCTTTGGCGATACAAGTTTATCCGGTTCAAATATTCACTGATCCATGTTAAGTCAGACAAGAAAAAATGGTAATTTGAACATGCATGAAAACTGTAAAAGGTTAAATTTGTCTTGCCCCCTCACCATTCTATCTTTTAGGTGCCTAAAAGACACAGAACTTTGATCAACATCATTTGTCTTTATTCTGCTTTAGTTGTCTTAACAAACACACAGAATGCAGAAACATGGAGGAAAAAAAAAGTTGAAAAAAGTCACACAATTTTACAGTCTATAGAAAGGATACTCATAATCCCGAAATATCTCTCCTGTATATCGAACTTGGTATACGAGCTCATTTGGATCCAAGTCATTAGGCAGTTCAGCCAAGGGAAAAGGCTTTCTTTTCAATAGGGGCATCCTTATAACTCAATGCAGATGCAATAATAAGCCCACGACAATCCTGCATATGGAAGCTTCAGTTCATTAAAAGAGGAAAAGCTAGCTGCATTAAGAGCTTAAAAAAGAAAAAGAAAAAAAGAAAAAAAACAGGATCATAAACAATGTAAGAGGCCTTGGAAGCGAGAATAAGCCCATTTAGCAGAGCCTTATGCAGTGCAGTAACCAGGTTGATTTAGCAACCAAAATCAACTTCAGTGAAGAAAATAAACATAGGGCTCAAAATTCCACTTCACTTACTTGCCTCAATTTTCAAATAATATAGCCAAGCATAACGAAGATCATCAACCAATAAAGACATTCACTTACACACATCACCCTAACAAATGCAAAACTTTATTTCAAATCAAGAAAATCCATCCAACTCATCATAATCAGATTCACATCTCACTGATACAATTCGAGCATAGTTGTCAGAACAGCACAAAAATACGACAAAAGCCCCAAAAACCACATCCATTATATGAAACCAAACAGCAACAGCTTCAGGTAAGCCTACATCTCATTAGCATTGATCAAACAAAGTCCATGGCAAAAACACACAAGCTACAAGAATCTTAATTCCATTACACTCCTCAAGAATCAGTACATCATCCATTTCATTAAACAAAACTCCACAAAACAAACAGGCCCAGTTGGTAATCAAACCCCAGAAACCCTAGATTCCAGAACGCAGCGTTTCGGGGGACACAAAACACCAACACCCCAAAACCACAGGAACCTCGCATTGCCACAACAATCAGGAAATGGGGCATTGGGTCCTAACCCACAAGCACAACAGAGAGATCAAACAAGAAACGATCAAAAACAACGAAATCGAAAACGAAAACAATGTAGAAAAAGAGCGTTCCCGCCACATGGAAAGAGCTCGTGGGAAAAGAGGCACAGTGAATCGGTGAAAGCAAAGCGAGGTGTGAGTGTGGTGGTGGGTTTGTGTGGGTGAGAGAGAGAGAGAGAGAGAAAGAGAGGACTCCATTGGAATCTTACAATGGAGAAGTGTCGACTGGGGGTGAATGTGCGAAGCCAAACATGCGAGGACTCCAGAGACGGAGGAAGGCGGTTCTCCTTTGTAATATGTCCCCTTGCCTCTTGGACTTCGTAACTTTATTTATAAATAATAAATTGTTTTTCTCTTCTTCTTCTCTTTTTACTATTTTACTACTTACATATGATTTTTTTACCTATGTTCTAGAGAAGTTGTTTTTTACTATAGTTATAATAAGGCCTGCTCACTTAAGGAACAGTTTTCAAGGGATTGTGAGGGACAAGTGAATCTGACGGCTGAAAATAAATGCACAGTTTTAAGTTACTTCTGCTTTTATATTTAGGGAAAATTTTGGTAAGTGAACCTGAACTATGGTCCACTACGAATTTCAGTACATAAAATTCTAAAACATAAACTTTGGTACATCAAATTAGAAGTCCGACCCAATATACATACACGACGTCAATGACGTCGTTAGTTTGTCATATTTTGAGGGGTAAAACGGTCTCTCTGTCTCTCTCTTCCCCTTCCTCACTTTACTTTGTCATTTTGCCTCTTAAATCCCAAGCCCCTCTGCTCATAACCACCGCCGCCGTCGCCGACGCCTCTGCCCCCAACCTCACCACCTGTCTCGACCACACCGACTTTGGCCTCTTCTTCCTGACCTGGTCTCGCCCCTTTCTAGTCCTCCCTCTGTCTCTTCTATCCTTCTCTCTCTCTCCTCTCTTCAGAACTCGATCGGCAGGCCCTCCCCTCTCTATTCGGATCGATTCCCACCAAAACAAACATGGTTCTCTTTCCAGAGACGAATCGAGACAACACAAGTCAGATTTGCAGTCTGGGTTTGGACTCCCTCGCAGAAGTTTTCTGAAAACTAGAAGGAGAACTCGGTGATGAACTGGTATCTAAGCCTCATTGTGCACAACCTATAAATCTTCGAAGTTTAACTTCCACTCAAGGTCAGGCCTCGTCCAGGGAATCAATCGAACCAGAAACTAAGCCCAGACGCGTCGGAGAAGTCGCCAACGTAGAAACAGCATCGAACCCGAGCTAACCCAGAAACCAAGTCGACAAAACTCCATCAATTTTGAAAACCAATTAGCCTCACACGTAGAGAATGGCATGAAGATGAGTTTCCATACCATATGCAGCTTAATCGGCCGCCGGAAATTGCAGAGGTTGCCGGTGAAGGTTCGGGCTCCTCGTCGTCGGGTTTCCTTTTCCGTTCAATGCATGGACGATCCAAGGATAGTAGGCTATTGGCGACGGCGAGACGAAGAAGATGGTGGTCGTCCATCGTCTATTGGTGGTCGGATGGTGGCGCGCCGGCCGGGTTGGGTCGCTGAGGCGTCTCGAGTCACAAGCTTACGGCCATAGAGGGTGAGAAAAGAAGGAGGGCTTGAATTGAGGCCGGGCTGGACTCAGTGAGAGCCTGGGCACAATGAAGATCGACCCTCGAGGCGGCTGAAGCGATTGTGGATGTTGAGGTGAGGGGCTGTAATCGGAGGTGGTGAAAGGCGATGCAGAAGCGTGGTTATCGATGACAACGAAAAGAAGAAGGAAAAGAGATCCCAGAGTTGCAGAGCCATTTCGAGAGAGAGAGAGAGAGAGAGAGAGAGAGAGGAAACCATTGACAAATGAAAAATCTATTCTGCCCTTCATTATATGTGTAATGGCACGACGTCTGACGGAGTCATTGACGTCGTGTACGTATATTGGGTCGGGCTTCATATTTGATGTACCAAAGTTTATGTTTTGGAAATTTATGTACTGAAATTCGTAGTGGGCCTTACTTCGGGTACTATTCATGATTTTTTCCCTTATATTTAATACATGTGGTTGAGATACATTTGTCCCTCACAGTCCCTTAAAACTGTCCCTTAGGTGAGTAAATCTGTAGTTATAATTTTTATATATATATTTTTTTTTTTAATAAATCTGTAGTTATAATTTTAAATCATTGCAATTTGTCTATGTTTCAAAACTGTAATATAACAAAAGGTATGACTATTGTCACCCTACTAAATATTTTGTTTACCTTATCTTTGCTTCATTTATCAAAAGACAAATACACCATAACTAGGGCTGTCAATGGGTCGTGTCGGGTTGGGTTCGTATCGGGCCAAGGTATTTGTCGTGTCACAAGAGACAAACCCAAACCCAACCCATTTAATAATCGTGTCGAAAATTTAAACCCAAACCCAACCTATTTATTAAACGGGTTACCGATTTTAACCCGCTTAACCCATTTAATAAATAGATCGTGTCGTGTTGGATAAAATGACCCATTTAAGGGTTAACACAACTACCCATTTAACTAAAAAATGCATAAATTGATTAAATTCACTAAAAACTCCATAAGACGAAGAATATAAATAATTATATATAATTCATAAATAACTAAATCCAATAATGATGAAGCAAAATATTTCAAATTTTCCAATCCTAGGATCAAATAGTCCCAACATCCAAAATTTCAAGAAGAAGTATAACATAATCAGGTTATATAGATTCACTTCGTGTTGGAAGGTTGACCCGCGGCCGACCCGTTTATTAAATTGGCCATGACGGGTTAACCCGCGGCCGACCCGCTTTTTAATCGTGCGGGTTCAACCAGCTTTACATCCTATGAAACATTTATACCCTTATCAAGCTTTCATTATCAATCTCATGATTCATGTTTAAACCCTAACATATACCTTAATTTAGCATTCATCATAAAATTTCATTGTTTGTAATTTCTCAAGGTTCGAAAAATCGCTAGGCGCTAGTCAGGCGATGACCAAGGGACTAGCGCCCAAGCGCCTTTGCGGGTGCCTAGACGGCGCCTAGGCAGTTTTTATTTTATTTTTATAACATAATATATATATATATATATATATATATATATATATATATGTAATTCTTTTGTTAAGAAATGTTGATTTCAAAAATGACATAGAAGTAGAACATTTAAGGACTAGACTACCAAACGTTCATTTTAAACACTCATTTGAGAGTTGAGACAAAATAAAAGTAGAGAAACATATCCAATCAAAACACTGTAATGTCAAATAACTTAATTGCTTCATGAGAGAATCTTGCGTGGGGCAGCCTCAAGGACAGGTGGTGGGGCGGACCAATCACTACCCAGCAGGGGGGTGTTTTGGGTATTGCACTTTAGGGAGCAGGGGCAGTTTCGGAAAAGAGATAAAATTTCCTCTCTTCTGATTGGGTGACCCTAAAGCCACGTGGTGGGGAAACCCCCACCTAAGAATTTCTCTTGCTTCACACATATTGCATTGCTACAAGCCAATTGAACATGATTACTTAAATCTTGTTAAAGGCAACAGTATCACAGCTCTGGATCTACTCATCACATGACTCAATAGTAAGGCACTCGTTCCAATAAGAGTATCCATAAACACAAGATCATCGACGATAGTAAGCATAATTTGGAAAACTTCACTTAATTGGCAAACTTTGCCAATCGACCTGAAACTTAACATGCATAACCAGAGAATTTAACAACCTGGCTAAACAAAATGAGATTCGTATAAACCAAACTTGCAGGTATAATCCCAGAACTCTCTCTATTTTTCGACTGACCCGACCTGAACCCGGACGACCCGACCAAACATTTCCTATGTCGTTCGACGTCCTTCGGTAGCACCACGGACCCAGACCGACGCGTCTTGTCGTCGCCTTCCTCTCTGTCAGTTCGGTTTCTACCGGTTCTCGTCGGAAACAACAGATCGAAGCTCGTGAATCAAAATGGCGCTGCCCGGATCTTTCGATTACGGTGGCAGCGGGGCTTGAAACTTATCAAGTTTTGGAGCTCTCCTCTTCTAGATCACAACCATATCATCCTTGAAGCCCGATTAGAAGTGTGGTAGCCGGAATCATGAGTTGAAGTTCAACGGCTGAGATTTTTCGAGCTTGTTCTAGCTTGATCTAGGCCGATTCGGTCTTAGCTCCAGGTATGAAAGTTGTTACTCTCATCAAGCTCTTCATTTTGACCGGTTGGATCAACCTAGTTTGAAGGTTGAATCTGGCGGCGCATGGAGCCAACACGCGACCACTGGTGGTGACGCGCGGCGGCGCGTTTGGCCTCTTTGGGGGTAATTGTTTTCATTTTATCATCTACTCGTCGATACGAGCGTTTTGATATATGATTTGTAGCATTTGGAGATCATTTGAAATGTTAAGGTTTTTTTGTAATTTCAATTATCTCAGTTTTCGATCCGTGAGGATCCGATCGTTGGATCGACTTGTTGTTTTGCAATATTGATCATAGGAGTGTTCCAAAGACCTTGGGAGGTCGCGAAGGAAGTTTCGTCTTGTTTGACGTTGTCTTTGGTTTTTAGTTCGCGTGTTTCAAACTTTAAATGCTTGTGTACGTTGTGTTGTATTGAGTGTGACGTTATGACTAGGTGTGTTGAGGTTGTTGAGAGGAGTTTGATGAGTTGAGCTTTATCTTGTGGGGCGTGTGAAGACGCAGCTGGATTTAGAGGTGAGTAAATCTCACGAGGTTCATTTATGAATGGAGTTACTTATTATTCGGAATTATTTGTTAAAATGTGAAATTGTTTTCGGAAATAAATATTTGTTTTAAATTATATGAACTTGGTCGACTACGGTTCATAGGTAAGTTAAAATGAGGTTTTATTATAAAAATAATTTTTCACGAGTTTTGTGATTGTGGACTATAGTTGGTATCAGTAGCATTCCTAAGTGAATGACTACGTAGGTGTGGCATTGTGAGAAGTATAATAATTGTGATTTTATTCGAGTTATTGTTTAAAGCATTTACTCTTTTCAAGAATGCAATATAGCATGCAATTGTTGATTTTTATTGTGTTGAAGAGTACCTTGAGTTGAGTTTAACATTTTGAGTCATGTGAGACTTTTTAAATATTTTCGGTCTGAGGACCTATTGTCACAGTGGTGATTGAGTTGAGTGTAATATTTTGAGTCATGTGGGACTTTTTAAATGTTTTCGGTCTACGGATCTGGTGTAACAGTAGTGACAGAGGCAAATATATCGGATACCATGCCTTTGGCCGAGTGATGGGTTACAATTTAGATAGAGCTCTAGTATGTCTGCCATTGTACTTTCATGGAGGTAACTGTGTGTAATTGCAACTCATGAGTACGTGTTTTTAAAAGAGAGTTTCGAGTGTATCATTTCTTTTAATAGTCGAAGGAGGGACGTGTTTTCATATATATTTATTTTGTTGCATGAACAAATAGTATGACTTTGTCACTGTGGTGACGTGATTTGTCCTTATGAGAAAAGGATGTTGAGTTTTGAAAGGAATCAAGGCGTGAGTTGTTTGATTGTCATATTGATTTCTTGTTTTATTTGAATTGTTTGGTTTTAATGTAATAATCTCCTGAACTAAACTATATGCAGGGATTACTATGATTTTGGATTGTGTACTTTTTGGTGATCTCCTGAACTAATTTTCTAAGCAGGGATTACTGGTTTTATTTAGTTTAATTTGTGAGTGCAGTTGTGGATGAGACTCGTAATGAGTTGAGAAATGTTTTATCATGTCATTATGGTGATAAATGCTTCTTGTCGAGAGGAAAGAAGAGTGAATTCTTGGTTTGTTGTTGAGATCTCAAATGATTTGGTTTGTCATTGTGGTGACTTGCATTTTCCTTAAAAAGAAAAGGATTTTGATTTTCGGAAATAATCATTGTGTTGATTTGTTGTCCTTGAGTCGGAAAGGTGTTTTGTGGTTATCAAGGTTTACTCACGAGCTTGCAAAAGCTTACCAGGTTTGTTGTTTCAATCCGGTGCACTATTTCATGGTGTAGGGGTTATTAGTGTAGGTCAAAGTAACGAGTAACCTTCGTCAAAGCTGAGGCCTGGTTGTTGTCGTAGAGTAGTGGACGTAGAAGTGTACTTATTTGGTTATAGTCTTCCGCTGTGTAGTGAGTGTGGTGGGTGTGTTTACTTATTGAAATGTTGTTCAGTTTAATTTGTAAACTCTCTGTAATGTAATATGCGACTATAAAGAATGAATCGGTATCGACATTTGACAAGACCCGCCCCGGATTTCACCCCGAAATCCGAAGTGGCCCTGCGGGGCCCACTTTAGAAGAAATTCTACCAAAAATTTGGCGGAACTTCCCCTAAAAGTAGGCTACCCAAAACCTGTAGGAAAACATTTACACTTCTAAATCATCCATCCTTATTCTCCTGGAGCCATCTGCTCCCCAAATCACAACTCCAATTTCATCGGATGTCAGTCTCAACCCAAAGACAATATTAATCTCATAGATTATCAGAGCAATACTAATCCCCTAAGTAACAAAGAAAACAGAAATAGAATGAGTACGCGGAAGCAATGCTGTTGGCTATGCCTTGACTCCATGTACGCCCGACCTCAACTAATTTCGCCTGCAAACTGGGCATTTGAAACCGAAGGGCCCAGGGGAAAAGTATATAAAAACGTTAGCGTGAGTGGACAAAATAAACAATTTTTAAACAAAATGGATTTTTATACTTTCCCACAATTATTTCATTAAAAACTTTCGATGCATGCAATAATTATGAAAACAATCCACGAGAAGCTCCTCTCAAGAAATGGGGCTAGTCACAAATAACCACGAAGAAGAATATAAATTCCGATGCTCGAGAAATAGGACCAGCCCCGCTGGTTAAACAGAAATCGGACTAGCCCCGCTAGTCAAGAACAATAATAAAATGATACGGGGAAGAGAGTTCACCATACGGGAATGGAGCCTCTCAGGCTCTACCTACCCTCGACTGCCACTCACACATAGATTGTGCGAGGAGGAGAACTAATAACCTCGACTGCCACCCACGTGAGGAGGAGAATAAATCACCTCGACTGCCACTCACAAACACAAAGTAAGTGAGGAGGAGAATAAGCTACCTCAACTGCCACTCACAAACACAAAGTAAGTGAGGAGGAGACCTAATCAAATGACCCGAGTATGGTGAGGAAAAACAATCAAAAACCAGTAAATCAGTAAGGCTTCCCCAATCTCGCAACACAACACGAGTATGAATCCCATCCATACTCGGAAAATCTCAAGAAAATATATACTCCAACGACGTGGCCCTGCACGCCAAAATATTCTAGAATTCATAAACCATTAGGCGAGAAATAATCGATAAAATAATTCAATCGAAAATCCCATTTTTGAAAAATATTCCAAAAAATCTCAATATCGACGAATAAAATATTTTAATAAATTCCGGAAATCACCACGGAAAGTAATTCGTCGAAAATCACTTAAATCATGATTTCAAATAAAAACCATATATCGAAGATACTTATCAAAGGCTCAAAATCCATTCCCGAATCATAATTGAAAATAAATTATAATTAATCTCTGAAAATTTAATCATATTCCGAAAACAAATCATGAAATCCAAATCTGAGCATAATAGATTCGTATATGAAATTCATATGGAAAAACAATGCCAAAATTATAATCCAAGGCAAAATATTATGCTCGATAATAAAATGATAAATAAATTATTATTTCTAGAAAAATAAATGCATGCATCATTCTTTAAAAATAAAAGTCCACTCACAGTACTATTCCGGTGATCACGCATACGAGTTCCTTCGTCGAGCAATCGCTCGGTGCGTCATCCTGTACACAATTATATTCCGTGAATAACTATTCAACAAATTAATACGATTCCTAAAATCAATTCCTCATAATCACATCTCCACTTCTCCTCGGATTCAACCCACATTCTACCACTAATACCAATTCGTTATCTTAAAGGTTCCAAGTCAGAACCGAGAGATATCCGACGGTCGGATTCACATAATTCGATAATCGAAACCCTAAACTTCAAAAATTCATAATTAATTCCAAGCTTCTCCAAAAATCACCAAACTTCACATACAAGCTCTACAACATTTACACAATTCAATGGGCTAAAAACTGGAATTAAAACACTGCCCCACACACCTCCACGCGCCACCAACAGTGGCAGCGCGTGGGCCCCACGCGCCGGCGGCCACCACCTCCGATGGCCACCAAATTTTGGCAGTAGCTGCAAAACAACAAACCTAACCTCTTTCTCAACTACAACACATCCAAATAACAAGTAAAAACAGCCGAAATCATTTGATGAACACAAACCCAGAAATTTCCAAGAACCCTAGAATTTCATTTCGTCAATTCGACTTCTACACAATAAATCATGATACAAGGCCATAGGGGAAATGATCAGTGATGAAAACCAAACCTTCGACGGCGATTTGGTGGCCGGAGGTGGTCGGAATCGCCGGAAATCGCCGAAAAACCCCAACTGCTACAGTGATCTTCTTAGGTCAATTCCGAGCTTTTCCGGCCAAATCTTCGAAAACCAAGGTTACTAGCGTGTTGGGAGGGAGGAGGCGCTCCTCTGGTGACCGGTTGCACGCCGGCTGGTGGCCGGAAAGTGAAGAATCGAAGGGAGGACGAAAATGGCCGAACCGGAAAAGAGAGAGGTCAGGGGAGAGGAGAGAGAAAGAGCCGGGTAAGTTTCCCAAATTTGGAAACTTACCACAGTAACTTCCTATATTTATAGAAACTTACCGTGAACAGTAACTTTCACAATTTCGCTTATAACTTTCGCATATGAGCTCCGATTTTTACGTACCACATATGCACGTGCTCGGTTTAACGTCCTCTACAACTTTCATAAAGAACATTTCCTCAAATTTTGACCCGAACAAAAAGTTAACTTTTAGGGCCACTAAAGTTACCGAAAAAGAGTAAAAGTAAATCGAATTGTCGTTTACTGTCCAAATGACTAGTAACCGGTGAATTAAGATACGGGATGTTACATTCTCCCCTCCTTATAAAAATTTCGCCCTCGAAATTTCATGCCGGTTAGAAGAGAATTGACACACCATTTGATTCAAAATACCATAATCTCAAAACTTATCAACTTTTCCTCAGATTAAACTTTCCTTCTCGCAACATCAAGTCAACAACCAACAAAACTCTGATGATCCCCACTACAAAAGCAATGAAAACATGCTCATAATCCAAAATCATCAACGTCCAAAGTCAAATCACTTGACTTGTTGAACCATGTTGCACCATAAACTTGCAAGCACATGAATTCCGGTGTAAAAGAAAAAAATTCATTTCAATGGTTAGCTCAGACGTCACCATTTTGACAATCTATATAGTCTCTGACAATCCAAACTACCCAAGCACATCACAACATGTTTATAGCTCAGATAGCACAAGGTATTGACATCACAAGTCATTCGGTTGGAATAGAAGTATCCATAACCTTTTCATATAAGTCGTACGATGAAGATCCACCCTGTTCACCAACAACATTGCGATAATATATATATATATAATAATCCATACTTAAAACATTTTGTCTCCGTGCGTGCATTCATGGGGTAACCCAACCGCTACTAACACTCCACAAGATGGTTACTGTTACCCAACAAGTCCAAAACAAGTAATTTCCTTAGTTACCACAAAACAACACTTTCTTTTTGTCTGTTTGCACAGATTGTTAATCAAATATCATTCACATAAAGGTTCCACAATTGTCAAGTATAACAAGGGGTAGCTCCGAACAAACCTATAGGTTCTTAATCATGTAAGTTAAGAGGGTCACTACACTTTCTCTGCGCTACTCAAATAACTGACTGGAACATCGATCACGCCTTGAAATGACATTCCCAGTCACAAGAAAAACTCATTTAATAGCCACCCTGCTGGCCACACTAGCATCTCAACCTAGCTATCTTGCGTTGTCCCTTGAAAACTTCGTATAAATATAATGTGGTGGAAAACTCTTCTAAATCAAATGTGTTCCAATGAATCTACTAATTACCAACGTCTCCAATCAAAACTACTCACAACATGTACAACGTCTTTCGAAACCTGGTGCAGAGAAAGATCCGTAACTACTCACTCTATTCCAGCCCAAAGACTCAAATCCAAGAGGAGATGCATCACACTAAAGCTGTTCTCAGCTGAGGCTACACTTCTTTAATAGTCATAGGTCTAAAATCTAGTTGAATCTATGTCGTTCTCCCTGGCCTCTAATGCGACAACGATAATTCTAATTAATATGCCAATGTAATTCCCACCACTGAAAACAATACTTGACTAAAACTCTGATCAAACTCAAATAAAATAGCTTCCTTAGTTAGCTAGGAAAACTCGCTCTTATACTGCTTCACTAGCCCAATGCAGAACATCTCCAACCAACTGTCCGACGTCACTTCATGACAATTCTACTACAAGTACGACAACAAGGATATGTTCCAAATCCCGTATGTACCAAATCCTCCAGCTGGAATCTGGCCAGTGACAGCAATCCCAACAAAATTCACAGCATCCCCCGTTGGCTCAACAGTCCTAAAAAATATAGATATGCCCTCAAGCATTACCGAAAACTCTTAGCCACTGCTAAGCAAAAATTTGCAACTACTCTTTTACTCAAAACAACCTGGAAAGAAAGTCGAATAAGAGCCCAAATAGAAAAGCTCAAAGTCAATTAATTAAACAAATAACACTTTGCGTACCACGGAAACAGTCTACCTCCTAAGACAAGAAAAATAAGATATCGAAAAAGTTCACTATCTGATGTTACAAGAATCACTAGGAATCAGTCATGTCAAACAACGTTGAACTTGTAAATACTAGAATATAGCCAACTCTTCTTATTTAACTTAAGGCCAATACTAATAAACGTCTATTATCCATATCGAAAAGAGGATAAAATAGCCACAAATCCGTTCCTCGATCGACACTTGACTTATAAGATTTCAGCTACAACAAGAATCTCTATGACTTTCCTGTGCTAACCAAACTTGTACCCAAAACTCTTCCAAATCTTCTCACTAAGATTTAATCCAATAACATAACTTAACCATAGTAGCTCAACAATTAGTACTTAAATATCTGTTGAAACCTTGCTAGAACATAAGTTCAATCAATTTATACCAACTCAACTCCTACTTCCTGTTCAAGTCATCTTACCGTCAGACAAGTGGTGACCGGATTCACTCGTACCAACAACTTCCTATACATTTCCAATTAAGGGTCACCATGGTAGTAAAACTCGCTCAATTTCTCTAAAGAAGTCCATTACATGTATTCAATTCAAGCAATAACTAATTCCCCGAGGTAGCTAACACAATTCACAAGGTCTTTCCTGGACAATCCTTAAAATAAATCAAAGGACACCCGTCCAACATTTTGTATCACACCAAGCAATATCCGGATCCGAACGTGGTCCCACCACAATAATGATCCAATTTCCTCAAAGTAATCATTACCGAAGTACGTCACTTAAAAACAGGCTACAATACCTTCCACCCAAAATAACAAGAGTCGTGGTCAAGCCTTGACTTAAAATTTCCGGAGCCAACTGAAAACTTATTTCCTTAAAATTATTCCACCAACCACTAATATCAACTGCAAAAGCCCACTCTTGTTAATCTCCCTACTCGTTATCATCCAAGACTCAGGAAGACAAAACTATAAGTTGTGGTATCTGAAATCAATTCTTTTATTCCGAGCAAAACTATACCCATACACCCTGGTTAGGGTATGACTCAAAATGACAATTTCTAAAAATCTCATCCTACTTATATCTCTCAATTACTGTCGTCACTTCTCACTTGCCAACATCAGTGACCAAAATCACTTGAAAACGAAGCCTCTAGCCATAACACCCATAATATTTATTTAAATTTCTCTATTGTCTAACGGAGAGTGATGCATACTTGACACCGACATAAGGTGCCCAGTAGAGATCATTGCAATCTGGATTCCTCTACAAATAGTTCCCAACACTAAGATTCACAAAGAATCTCCATCGAATTCTAGTAATGTTCCACATGCCACTTACAAGACCGATTGTGTCAAGTAACACAATCCCCAAACTCGATTCAAAGTCATAACCATCATTATTACTAATTCAATTCCAACAACAATCCTGATTCTGAATCAATTATAATACTCAGAGACAGCCCAAAACAATGGACGCTCATCTCTAACATTCAGGCACAAAATCAAATTCCGGTCTCGCACCTCAAACCATGCCCCAACAAACTTGTTGGCATCGAGGAAGAGATACTCACAACATTTCCTCGAATTTCATAGCACAACTCAAATATGTAGAGTAGTCTTACTCTACCATCAGCAGGGAAATGTGCAAAACATGCAAACACTCCGCTACGCAACGAAAATCCTAGGAGGTCAGCGTACAAGAGGCATAGCACCTAAAGGAACACCATCTAGACATGCACCTTACACACTTAATGCATACATCAGCACCGAAGAGTAAACGATGGGGAACCGCTGCAGTCGGGCCATCACTCGGGAGGTACTGTGTAACATCAAGCATATAAGGTGACAAGATAGAAAATGGTCTACAGAATCAGACAACCTAATGCTCTGATACCAACTGACAAGACCCGCCCCGGATTTCACCCCGAAATCCGAAGTGGCCCTGCGGGGCCCACTTTAGAAGAAATTCTACCAAAAATTTGGCGGAACTTCCCCTAAAAGTAGGCTACCCAAAACCTGTAGGAAAACATTTACACTTCTAAATCATCCATCCTTATTCTCCTGGAGCCATCTGCTCCCCAAATCACAACTCCAATTTCATCGGATGTCAGTCTCAACCCAAAGACAATATTAATCTCATAGATTATCAGAGCAATACTAATCCCCTAAGTAACAAAGAAAACAGAAATAGAATGAGTACGCGGAAGCAATGCTGTTGGCTATGCCTTGACTCCATGTACGCCCGACCTCAACTAATTTCGCCTGCAAACTGGGCATTTGAAACCGAAGGGCCCAGGGGAAAAGTATATAAAAACGTTAGCGTGAGTGGACAAAATAAACAATTTTTAAACAAAATGGATTTTTATACTTTCCCACAATTATTTCATTAAAAACTTTCGATGCATGCAATAATTATGAAAACAATCCACGAGAAGCTCCTCTCAAGAAATGGGGCTAGTCACAAATAACCACGAAGAAGAATATAAATTCCGATGCTCGAGAAATAGGACCAGCCCCGCTGGTTAAACAGAAATCGGACTAGCCCCGCTAGTCAAGAACAATAATAAAATGATACGGGGAAGAGAGTTCACCATACGGGAATGGAGCCTCTCAGGCTCTACCTACCCTCGACTGCCACTCACACATAGATTGTGCGAGGAGGAGAACTAATAACCTCGACTGCCACCCACGTGAGGAGGAGAATAAATCACCTCGACTGCCACTCACAAACACAAAGTAAGTGAGGAGGAGAATAAGCTACCTCAACTGCCACTCACAAACACAAAGTAAGTGAGGAGGAGACCTAATCAAATGACCCGAGTATGGTGAGGAAAAACAATCAAAAACCAGTAAATCAGTAAGGCTTCCCCAATCTCGCAACACAACACGAGTATGAATCCCATCCATACTCGGAAAATCTCAAGAAAATATATACTCCAACGACGTGGCCCCGCACGCCAAAATATTCTAGAATTCATAAACCATTAGGCGAGAAATAATCGATAAAATAATTCAATCGAAAATCCCATTTTCGAAAAATATTCCAAAAAATCTCAATATCGACGAATAAAATATTTTAATAAATTCCGGAAATCACCTCGGAAAGTAATTCGTCGAAAATCACTTAAATCATGATTTCAAATAAAAACCATATATCGAAGATACTTATCAAAGGCTCAAAATCCATTCCCGAATCATAATTGAAAATAAATTATAATTAATCTCTGAAAATTTAATCATATTCCGAAAACAAATCATGAAATCCAAATCTGAGCATAATAGATTCGTATATGAAATTCATATGGAAAAACAATGCCAAAATTATAATCCAAGGCAAAATATTATGCTCGATAATAAAATGATAAATAAATTATTATTTCTAGAAAAATAAATGCATGCATCATTCTTTAAAAATAAAAGTCCACTCACAGTACTATTCCGGTGATCACGCATACGAGTTCCTTCGTCGAGCAATCGCTCGGTGCGTCATCCTGTACACAATTATATTCCGTGAATAACTATTCAACAAATTAATACGATTCCTAAAATCAATTCCTCATAATCACATCTCCACTTCTCCTCGGATTCAACCCACATTCTACCACTAATACCAATTCGTTATCTTAAAGGTTCCAAGTCAGAACCGAGAGATATCCGACGGTCGGATTCACATAATTCGATAATCGAAACCCTAAACTTCAAAAATTCATAATTAATTCCAAGCTTCTCCAAAAATCACCAAACTTCACATACAAGCTCTACAACATTTACACAATTCAATGGGCTAAAAACTGGAATTAAAACACTGCCCCACACACCTCCACGCGCCACCAACAGTGGCAGCGCGTGGGCCCCACGCGCCGGCGGCCACCACCTCCGATGGCCACCAAATTTTGGCAGTAGCTGCAAAACAACAAACCTAACCTCTTTCTCAACTACAACACATCCAAATAACAAGTAAAAACAGCCGAAATCATTTGATGAACACAAACCCAGAAATTTCCAAGAACCCTAGAATTTCATTTCGTCAATTCGACTTCTACACAATAAATCATGATACAAGGCCATAGGGGAAATGATCAGTGATGAAAACCAAACCTTCGACGGCGATTTGGTGGCCGGAGGTGGTCGGAATCGCCGGAAATCGCCGAAAAACCCCAACTGCTACAGTGATCTTCTTAGGTCAATTCCGAGCTTTTCCGGCCAAATCTTCGAAAACCAAGGTTACTAGCGTGTTGGGAGGGAGGAGGCGCTCCTCTGGTGACCGGTTGCACGCCGGCTGGTGGCCGGAAAGTGAAGAATCGAAGGGAGGACGAAAATGGCCGAACCGGAAAAGAGAGAGGTCGGGGGAGAGGAGAGAGAAAGAGCCGGGTAAGTTTCCCAAATTTGGAAACTTACCACAGTGACTTCCTATATTTATAGAAACTTACCGTGAACAGTAACTTTCACAATTTCGCTTATAACTTTCGCATATGAGCTCCGATTTTTACGTACCACATATGCACGTGCTCGGTTTAACGTCCTCTACAACTTTCATACAGAACATTTCCTCAAATTTTGACCCGAACAAAAAGTTAACTTTTAGGGCCACTAAAGTTACCGAAAAAGAGTAAAAGTAAATCGAATTGTCGTTTACTGTCCAAATGACTAGTAACCGGTGAATTAAGATACGGGATGTTACAACATTTGTGAGCTCGGTTTGTTTTGTTGCTTAGTTAAATGAAAATTTTTCTGAGTGTTTTTTTTAGGCTTGATAATTTATCGCGTTTCGGATTCGAATTCCTTTATTTGAAATTCGAGGCGTGACATATCTATTGATCTTTTATTGGGTTGCATAACAATATATGACCTATTTTGTCTAAGTTCATTAATATATATATTATTAATCTAATAGCAGGAATAATGTTAATACTATTGTAAAAGTATTCATGCTTATAATTCTTAATATACATGTGTGTATTGAAAACTAGAAGATATATAGCTAATATTTAGATTCTCCGTTAATTCTGCATTTACCAAAACCAAACCAACTTTTTCGGTAATTTTTTATTTCAATTTTATTGATTTTGATTACCAAAAAGTCGATTTACCGAACCTAAAACATCAGTTGGTATTCGGTCGATTCGATAATTAGCAAACCAAATGACAACCGAAGTTTATAGTTTAAGTTCCGAGTTTTTTTTTTTTTTTCTAAATAAAATTGAGAGTGCCATACTTGAGATCAAATTCTGGCTCCACTACCTTTTCATCAAATTCGCTACTCTAAGCTTTCAAGATTAACCAATTTAGGCCATCTCCAACCCACAAGGCTAAATTATAGCCGTAAAATATATTTTAAAAATTTGAATATGTTATATATATATATATATATATATATATATATATATATATATATATATATATATATGTTCTTATTTTTTATCAGATTCTTACTTATAGTAATTGAAATCATTTTTATGATAAAAATATTTTTGCTGTTGTACTTTTCAAATTCCATTTCATAAGCAATGTTGTAGATTTCTTATACAATTTTATATATGTGGCATATGTTATCTTGATGGATTGAGAATAGAGAGATATATATGAGGAAGTAGAAGGAAGATGTGAAAAAAATAAGGTTGAGGTGATATGTATTTATAGTGTGGTAAAAAAAATTTTAAAAAAAAAAAAAAAAGATGACGTCAGCACAACTACCTGTTGCTGGTGTCATTTGGCCATTTATAGCCAACAGATTATGTGATGCCATTAATATGGACCATTGATTTCATATTTTGAATGTACACTCACACATGCATGCAAAATTTATCACATGAAGTGGGCCTCCCCACTTTCTAATCCAATTTTTTTTAAGGGCTATAGGGCTAAATGAAGGGGTATATTTAGCCCTTAACCTTGCACTTTAGAGCATCTCCAACGGGTTAGTCAAAAAGCTTATGTCAAATTCGAATTTGAAGGATGACGTGTCATGGTCATTTTTGACAAATTTTTAGTCCAATGGATTAGTTATATTTAAATATTATTTTATTATTTTTTGAAATTTTTTATAACAAAAAGAAAACTATTTTTTTATCTTTTCTGCATTATCTCTTCGATCTGATCTTCTTTCTTCTTCTTCTTTCTGTTTCTTTTTTCTTCGATCTGATCTTCTTTCTTCTTCTTCATTCTGTTTCTTTTTTCTTCTTTGATGGGCAACAAGCCAACAATTGCAGGAGATAACTTTTCAATCCCAAAGCAAACAAATCTTATTCCATCTACCCAAATCACCCAAATAAAATCGAGTCTCACCCATCTACCCATTCATAATTGGAAAACCATTCACAATTGGAAAACCATTCACTCTTCTTCTTCGGGGTTTAGTCTCCTTCTTGCTTCTGGGTCCAATCCCAAACTTCAGGGTTAAAAGTCGACGACGCTCGGTGCCATAGCCAGAGCCTCCTCTCTGTTTCTTCATCTGTTGTGGATCTGGAATTGGGCGGCAACGGCCACCCTTCCGAGGTCGGTCTCTCCTTCGTAAAGCTTGGAATCAAAACCCAGTTGAAGGACTACGTCCAAGTTGACACCGGTCGATGTTATTGTGGGTCAATTGCCTGAGAAGATGAGAAGATGCAGAACTGGAGAAGGAAAGAGAAAGAAGTTCTGTGGGGAAAGAAGCGAGAGAGAGAGAGACGAGAGAGAAGGAAGAGAGAGAAATAATGATTAAAAAACAAAAGACAGATTGAGAGAACACTGTCAAATTTGACAGCCCAACTCCATATGTCATTTACACGTAGGAAAAGACCTATGGGTTGGAGTGCTTCCATATGTCTTTTGTTACTAGTAAAAGCCTCCACGTGGATTTGACACATCCATTGGAGATGGTCTTAGCCCTAAAAAATGGCCATTTAATCCTTAACTATTTGGGTTGGAGATGAATAGGGTCAAATTTTAGCCATTTGGACCTTTAACCCTTTGGGTTGGAGAAGGCTGCTTTCCTAAATTTTCAAAATTAGCCATTTGCTATCTTAGATTTTCAAAATTAATCCATATTTGGATAAAGAAATGGACAAATTAATATGAAGAAAATGTAGCAAATTGGCTAATTTGGAAAACATAAGGTAGCAAATTGGCAGAAATAATACTTAGGGTAGCAAATTGGCTAATTGTGAAAACCTAGGATAGTAAATTGGCTGAAATAAAACTTAGGGTAGCAAATTGACACCATGATGAAACCTAGGGTACGTAGCAAATTGGCTATTAAGCCTTGCGTAACATATAGCTTGCCATTAGCAGATATTTTAGTGACCTCAACCTCACTGTCTCTGAGAAATGGCTTTGGAGGGTTATAGTGTGTGTCAGTACAAATAATGAGAAAATTATCATCATCGAAACAACCCCTTCTTGTTCCAAATGGATAGGGAATGCTAACATTCCCACATTTCTCTTGGCAGTCAGCAGGTCTGACTTACACTTGAGGGGCTATAGCATTTGTTCGTTGGGCTGTAGAAGTGGCTGCTGATATTAATAGCAGCAGTTGCAGAAAAAGCACTTTTCTAATTTTTCAAAGATAAATTATATCTCGATCATGAAAAATTGTCAATCTAAAAAATTATTTGATTAATAAAATATGTAATAAAAAAAAAAAATTGATCTTATCAAAACCTAGAAGTTTACACATAGACAACTTTCAGCCACAAAACATTACTACAAAGTTAACGGGGAGTTAAGTGGAGAAGATTTAATTTTTAATTTTTTTTTTCAGTTTTGGTAGAATCTCAGTTTTTTTCTTCGGAGTGCCCTACTTAAGATCAAATTATGGCTATATATATATATAGACACACATATATATGCCTTAGGGAAAGCATATTTGCCTTTGGAAAAGCTTCCGAGATTTGGTAGACCCAAGTGTCAAAGTCGATAGCTGAGTGAAGGTGTTGTCATCCTCTGTTTCTTCATCACCCTCTGCTGCTACTATCTCTTCAATCTTCTCACAGTTGTTGATCCTTAGTGTTTGGAGCTTCACAAGACCTCTGGCAATTGAAGGGGAGAGCAGAGTTTTCAAACTTAGACAACACCAAATTCCTAGATATCTCAGATTCTGAAAGCAAGCTTAATGAAATTGTTTGACATCCATGATCTTCTAGTTTGTTTGCGTTGTTCCTTGATCTTGTTGGGAAATATGTGAAAGTGTTTTTCCCAGCTGACTCACAAGCATCCCCTTCATTGACACTACTCAATCTTCTGAATTCAAAAATCTCTAGTAGTGAAGAACAGTCACCTACCCGTATCTTCTCCAATTTCTGCAATCTGTTTTGCATATGTGTTGGTACCAGACGAAATAGTTTGTCACGTTCGCAATAGTTTTGCATATGTCCCATATATACCATATATATATGTGTGTGTGTGTGTGTGTGTGAAGAAGGATTCGGGTGAAAGTTGGATGTCCTATATATATATATATATGAAATGTGATCCTGTCATTTGGTTTCCTAATTGAAATTGGCTTCTCTGCTATAACTATAATTTGCTAGAAAAAAAAGTGCATCATCTGGCCCTTACTAAACCGACGGAATACCAACCCGATGTTTTAGGTTCGGTAAGTCGACTTTTTGGTAATCGAAATCGATAAAACTGACATCGAAAATTACCAAAAATTATGGTTTGATTTTGATAAATGCCGAATTTACCGAGTATATAATATATATATTTTCTATTTTTCAATACACACATGTATATTAAGAATTATGCATGAATATTTTTACAATAGTATTAACATTATTACTACTACTAGATTAATAGTATATATATTAATGAACTTAGACAAAATAGGTCATATATTGTTAGGAAACCCGATAAAAGATCAATAGAGATAACTTGTTTTATTGAAAATGGATAAAACTCTGTGTCATATGTGCAAAGAAATTGAAAAATTTAGTAGATGAAAGCAAAGTTTACGATAATTTATAAAACTGAGTAAAAAAAAATAGTATTGTTCATTCTAATATATAATCTAAACAAATACTTGTTGTAAAGTTGATAATACCAAAAACTGAAATACTGAATTTGGTAGAAATTATTGAATATCGAAAATTTTGGTTGGTAATTAGTAGCTTAATTTTGAAACCGAAATCTTTAATTTTGAAGTTGGTAACGTGTATAAACCGATTTGACGGACATGACAGCCCTAACATTATTACTACTACTAGATTAGTACTTTAGTAGTATAGAAAAATTCTACAATGTGTTAACGTATGACATGCATACAATTGTCCTAAAAGTGGTAAAATGAGTCCTCAAAATAGTAATATTAGTCCTCAAAGTGGTGACATGAGTCCTTAAAGTGGTAAATTTTCTTAGTTACCACATGAGTCCTCAAAATAGTAATATTAGTCCTCAAAGTGGTAACATGAGTCCTTAAAGTGGTAAATTTTCTTAGTTTACCATATGAGTCCTCAAAATAGTAATATTAGTCCTCAAAGTGGTAACATGAGTCCTTAAAGTGGTAAAAATAGTTGATGTATGAGAAATGTTAACATACCATAGATTTACCCAGTAGTATATATATTAATGAATTTATACAAAATAGGTCACATATTGTCGGGTAACCCGGTAAAAGATCGTTAGACAACTAGTTTTATTGAAAATTGATAAAATATGTGCAAAGGAATTGAAGAATAAATAGGTGGACGCAAAGTTTACGACAATTTATGAAATTGAGTGACAGCCCTAAGATTTTGAAACCGAAAGCTTTGGTTTTGAAGTTGGTAATGATCCGAACCGACCGAGTGACAGCCCTAGGATTTTTTTTAATTTTTTAGCATGTAGAGTAATAATATAAATATTCATTCTCTAATTACATACACAAACATGAATCCTACAAAAAAATAAACCAAATCGGAAAATATTTAACCATTTGATTAGCACAATATTCGTTTTAATTTTATCTAGCGGACTACATTTGTTTACATAATTTTGAATGATGTTAATGTCTAAAAGTTCGGCGGTAGCTGAACCTTTGTTAACGCTGATCCGGCGGGCGGATCGATACTTGTGACGTTCTCAAAGTCTCCGCTACCTGTCAAGTAAAATACAAAGGGCGTCAGAGGGAGACCGCGTTGGGCGGTCTTCAACTCTCCGATGCCTAAGTTAGTCAATGTATTTATGTTGTCATAGTAACAGTAGGTAAGTATTGAATGCGTAATTAATGAGGAGAGAGGAGAGAACCTTTTATAGGTGAGGAAGAGGTTGATCTTCTCCTTGTTTTCGATGTGGGACTGATGTGCTTCAGTCCCCAGCTCTGGGAGCTTCTGATGCTACCTTGGCGCAGCGCGTGGCGGCGCGTTGGCGGTGATCTGGGGGTGATCCGCCGCCGAGGTTGTAGCCCGCCTGGCGGTGTGTTTGCATGTCATTCCCTTGGTTGGAATTAGTACCTTTGGCGGTTGAACGAGCGTGGCCCATTATAGCTAATTATGCTTGCAAATGTACATGTATGTACAAGTCCCCCAATTCCCCAGTCAAGGAGGGCAATCTTGGTTGGGGAGTTGTTCGGCGGTTCGAAGCGTTTTCTTCCGCTAGGCTTGCAAGAGCATAATTAGCGTCAGTGCGTTGTCAACCATGGATTTTACTGATCAAACGCTTTATACCCTTTCGGGTGGGCCTCTGCTAGGCCCCCTAGGGAGTCCCCCACTCCCCGGCTAAGATAGACCTCCGGATGGTCCGTAAATTGTTTGTTGAGGGGGAGCTGCATGGAGCAGAGGGTGTTGGGTAGCGAGCCCAATCTTTAGCACCCAAGTGACGGGGGTCAACGTGCCTGATCAGGGCCGTCGTAGACTGTTGACACAAGTCCCCGTGTCCCGTAGGGACCGTCTGACGGTAACGCCGCGTGGCGGTCGTTGTCAGAGTGAGGCGTGGCCTCGGGATCCGCCGCTGGCGGAAGTCCCCCCGCTGATTGGAGCAGGAAGCAGCGTCCAGTAGACGTGCCTGGCGGTATTTTATTGAGCGATACTGCGCTGAACAAAGTACGCGGTCTGCAAGATGATAAGGGGCTCCGCTAGAGGTGTGTAGCGGAAGATGCCCCACTTGCAAGATGTCAAGGGAGAAGTTCCGCTGGCGGGGTTTCGCTCAGCGGAGACTTCGTCACTTGGAAAATGACAAGGGAGAAGTTCCGCTGGCGGGGTTTCGCTCAGCGGAGACTTCGTCACTTGGAAAATGACAAGGGAGAAGTTCCGCTGGCGGGGTGTCGCTCAGCGGAGACTTCGTCACTTGGAAAATGACAAGGGAGAAGTTCCGCTGGCGGGGTTTCGCTCAGCGGAGACTTCGTCACTTGGAAAATGACAAGGGAGAAGTTCCGCTGGCGGGGTGTCGCTCAGCGGAGACTTCGTCACTTGGAAAATGACAAGGGAGAAGTTCCGCTGGCGGGGTTTCGCTCAGCGGAGACTTCGTCACTTGGAAAATGACAAGGGAGAAGTTCCGCTGGCGGGGTGTCGCTCAGCGGAGACTTCGTCACTTGGAAAATGACAAGGGAGAAGTTCCGCTGGCGGGGTTTCGCTCAGCGGAGACTTCGGACGGTTGGGGAATCCATTGCAAGTGGTTACCTCCACCAGACGCTTCGTCTGGTGGTGGTAAACACGTGTTGAACCCGTAGAGGGTTAGCGTGCGCAGGCCTGTTCCCTAAGCGTAGCCGTCTACTCGCCATTAATGATAGTAATGATGGATTTCGTAACCGAGGCGACGCCTCGGTTAATCCGGAGAGTAAGTGAAAAGTGGTGACACGTGTACGGCTGGTGTGTGATGTCGTATTTTAGCGGACGGCCTAGAACGCGTTGATGTTGACATAAAAGGGGGGGGAACCTTAGCGAGATTTGACATTTTGTGAAAACTTCAAACCCGAGTCGTCGTCCTCAAGCTCTCTGCGATTTGCGAATAGAGTCCTGCGGGGCGAAAGCTGTGGAGTCACCGGGTCTTGGGAACGAGGTTTCTATTGGTGAGGACAAGCGCTTGCAATCACAGCAAAGGTTTCATCAGTAAGGTTGGTTCTCTGAATCCTATCCCTGTTCCACTGAATTTCTATGTACTTGTTGTTGTCAGTTTTCTGGGTTTTGTGAATTTGGGGTGTTCTGAGTGTGTAAAGTGGGCTTTGGGGGATGGGTTTTGGTGTTTTTGACAGTTGGGATTTCTGGGTTTGCTAGATGGTCGAATCTGGGTTCAGTGTTTGTTGGTTATTTGTTCCTGTTTTTGTGATTTCTGGGTAAACTGTGACTGATGTTCTTGTCGATAACTGATGTAAGAATAGGCTAGATCTGTGCTTGTGCTAACTGGTGGGTTTTAGGGTTTGGGATGGCTAACGTCATAGAGATATCGAGCAGTGAGGATTCCGGGTCTGACGTGTCGTTCAGCGCGGCGGATAGGGTATTTATTGACTCGTTGCGTCCGTCTGCCCATGCAGGAACCTCACTGCCGGAACCGCTAGAGGTTGAGCCGCTACAGACCATACCTTGGGCAATAGCCATGGGTCGTACGTCACGTCCGGAGAGCTCTAAGGCGGGTGAGGTGGCGGCCGCCAAAGCTAGGCGCGACGAGCGCCTGGCGAGCAACAGTGCCGCCAGCGGGTCCGCTGGGGATGAGGAAACAGCGGGAGAGGACGCTGAGTCCGCGTGGTTACTCCGGGATGGCACCCCCGTCGACGAGTCGGGAGGGCGGATGACTCTCGCCGCTGTTAGCAAGATGAAGCGGACGTTCCGGCTGCCGGGCTCTGTGAAGCTGCGCCCGCCGACTGCGGATGATAAGGCGTCAATTCTCCCGGTGGGATTTGCGGCCGTTCACGAAGCGATACTCCGCCAAGGAGTGACATTACCGCTGGTGCCGAATCTGCAAATCCTGGTGTGCGAATTCGGCCTTGCGTTCGGTCAGGTTTGTCCCAACATGTGGCGTCTGCTGCTGGCGATGAACTCCTTGTGGCGGTTGTCCGGGTGCGAGGGGCCTACCGTGGCGGAAGTGCTTCACTTCTACGAGCTGGTGTACGTGAAGCGCCAGGGTTGCAGAGGGCAAGTGAACCTGAGCCGCCGTCAGGGAGCACCGAAGCTGATAGAAAACCTAAGGGATTCAATGTCCTATTGGCGGGGGACCTTCTGTGTCGCCACGGAGGGATGGGAGTACCAGGCTGGAGCGAACGAAGAAGGGCCGACGTTTAGGATTAAGTCGGAATTCCAACCTATCCGAGGTTGGTGACCATTTTCCGCTGGCGGTAGCCGGCGGGGTTTTTATCTTGAAGGCTTTGTATTCTTACTAATCCACTTGTGTTTGTGCAGCGGGACTGCGGTACAACCTAACGCGGGAGGAGGAGTGTCGCATTGCTCGTATCAGAGGCTGCTGGCGGAACCGTAACCTGCTGGACTTTAGACTTCTGACTGGCTGGGAGTTGCTAGTCGACCAGAAACTTACTCGCTCCGTTGGTAAGAAATTTCCGTCAGACCGATGTTTCCTTTGTAATAAGTAGCCGAGACTGACTGGCTTATGTATATTTTCCCAGAAACTCCGCCAGGAAATAAGTCGAGCCGCGACGCCTTCGAAAAAGCAATGGACAGCGCCGAGGTGGACAATTATCTGGAGACCATGTACGCCGAGGGGCTGGCGGCCCAACAGACGCTGGTGAACCCCGAGACACTGGCGCTGAGCCAGTCGGAGGTTCCGGTAGTGCTGCCAATGCCGCACCACTCCCATCTTGGTGAGGATGGCCTGCCGGTAGTGCAGGCGGGGGTCCCAGTGGCTGGCGGGAAGAAGGGAGGCGCTGCGGCTGGGCAGCAGAAAGATCGGATGCCCGCCAACAGGCGTGGCCCCCAAAAGGAAAAGGTGGTGCCGCCGGCGGATACTGTCATTGCAGCAAGGGAGGAACCACCGGTGAGGGTGACGAAGACTGCCGCCGGGAACCAGAGGGCGCCGGAGAGAAAACGTCGGCAGGCCGACTCCCCTGACGAGGAAGAGGGGGAGGACGTGGAGGTGATCGGCTCGCGCCGACAGAAGAGGGCCCGAGGAGCTCCGTCGAAGACTGTTGTGGGGGAGGGAGAAGAGCCCGTCGCCAGCGAGCTAGACTCGTTTGCCGAGTACGCACCGTTCATGACAGATGGGGAGCGGGAATTTCTCTTCCACCTATGCGAACGGCTAGGGTTCGGCGGCCTAGCGGGTATCTCACGCCCGACAGCAATTGACCAATCGCCCTTCAACCTGGCGTTTGGGAAAATATATGCGGGACTGCACGACATGTTTGTGGCGGCGTCGAAGCAGCCCATGGTCGAGGGGGAGCTGTGGGAGGAAATTCAAGGTCTCCAGAGGGAGTTGGCGGAGGAGAAGGAGAAGCTGGCAGAGGCAGAGCGGCGCCTGGCTAAGGCAGAGTGTGACCTTGCCGATGCCCGCGGTAAGCTTCGCGTGGCCATCGAGCGTGACTTGGAGAGGAATGACCGCGTCTCCAAGCTGGAGCGGGACGTTGCGTTGCTGGAGGAGCGGATTGCCGCCAAGGACAAAAAACTTATTATCGTACAGCGGGAGTCCGCCGCCAGGGTGACGGAGTTGAAGCGGTTAGAGGGTGAGGTTGCTCGTCTGAGAGCTGAAGGGAATACCGCTACGGCAGCCGCTGTCGAGGCATTCAAGCGGTCTGCGGAGTTTAAGAAGGCGATGACCGAGTCGTCGAAGGCCGGGGCCCTGGCAAACATAGATATGCTGAAGCGGAAGGGTGCCATCGACTTCGCCAAAGCGTCGCAGCCCGATGCGCCGCCAGTCAAGAGTACCCCCACGGAGAGAGACGGCGTGGCCGCTCCAGCGGGAGGTGCCCGGTCAGGTAGCGGGGAAAGTGGTGCGCATCCGGCGGAAGGGTCCCAGCAGACTCCCAACCCCACCCCATCGGAGGTGTCGCGCGCTGGTTTCCTGGCGGCGCACACCCGTGCGGATGGCACCATCGAGACTCCAAGTCCGACAGCGCGAGGGTCCGATCAGACGAGTCGAGCGGTCGTGTCGCCGCCTGTCGAAGCAGAAGATGTCGAAGGCCACCCCTGAGTTCAGTTTGGATCGCTCCCGATTTTTCAACTTTGTTTCTTTTGTAGCCGTTGAGGCATGCCATTTTGTAATGTTTTGCTGAATAATATGAAATTTTGAGTTTGTGTTTGCCCCATGTGTTTGTACCGTTAGTATTTTGAGTTACATTTTGCTTTTGTCAATCAATGACACATTAAAGGAATTAAAATTGGTCCAAGTGCACCTCGTAGCGGACGAGGTCCGCTGACGATCGCTGGCGTTGCCAGTTGCCCTCAGTGCTAGACTTGGTAACAATGGTTTGAATAATTCCTCGTTTCATTGATAGCTGATTGATCAGCGTACAAAAGTGGGGTAGTACCCGTCGGGTAGCTTCCCTTAGCTAAATATTAAGCAAAAATTTAGCTAAGTCAAGATGCTCCTGGGTAGCGGTCTGACTATTTGTAATAATACCGAAGGTGTTCAGTATTCCAAGGGTGGGCTGATTTGACGCCATCCTTGTCCATTAAGTAGAAGGTGCCTGGGCTCACGACTTCCACTATGTTGTATGGGCCTTCCCAAGTTGGGCGGAGCTTTGTTGGTGGTGGAATGACTTCTTTCATTACCCAGTCCCCCAGTTGGAGGTTCCGGGCTTTGACTCTGGCGTTATAGAAACGCGATACCAGCCTTTTGTTTTGCAAGTTGCGCAAATGGGCCTTGAGTCTTTTTTCTTCTAGGAGGTCCCTGTCCAGGTTGATGCCGTCGTCGTTGGTGTCTGGGCAGTAGCCCTCGACCCTAGCGGTAGGCTGAGTTACTTCAATAGGTAGGACCGCCTCTGTGCCGAACATCATGCAGAAAGGAGTTTCGCCGGTGGCGGTAGTTGGAGTCGTCCGGATGGCCCATAGGACTTCTGGAAGCTTCTCCGCCCATAAACCCTTGGCGCTGTCGAGCTTCTTTTTTAGCAGCTTCTTGATTATCTTGTTTGCTGCTTCGACCTGGCCGTTGGTTTGGGGATGGGCGACAGATGCAAAACTTAACTTGGTGCCCAAGTTGGCGGTGAATGATATGAGTTCCTTGTTGTTGAACTGTGTACCGTTGTCTGTAATGATTGTGTGTGGGACACCATAGCGGCAGTAGATGTTCTTCCAGAGGAAGCGAATGACCTTGGCGGTAGTAATTGCCGTTAGTGGCTCCGCCTCTATCCATTTGCTGTTGTAGTCGATGGCTACAATGATGTACTTGAATTGGCCCTTGGCGGTTTGGAATTTTCCCATCAAATCGAGGCCCCACGTGGAGTGAACCCAAGGGCCGATGATGACTGACAGAGGTTCCGCCGGTGCATGTGGGAGATCCGCGAACTGTTGGCATTTGTGGCAAGACCTCGAAATTTTCCGGGCGTCATCACCCAGTGTGGGCCAGAAGTAGCCCTGTCGCAATGTGCGGTTGGCCAATGATCTGGCACCTGAGTGGTTTCCACATTCTCCGCCGTGGATTTCCGCCAAGACGATCTTTCCCTCCTCTGGGGTTAGGCAGCGGAGGTTGGGGTAGGTGAACCCCTGACGGTACAGCTTGCCATTCTGAATGTTGTAGCGGGTTGCTCTCCGCTTGAGCTGTCTTGCCTGGATCTTATCCTCTGGCAATGTGCCGTTGCGCTTATATGCAATGATCTCGTCCATCCAGCTGGAGTTGACTTCAATGTTGAAGATCTCCGCCAGGGTCTTTGTGATGCTTGGCTTGTCAAGGTATTCTACCCTTGTGTCCGCTGGACTCTGATGTGGCTGGGCGGTTGCCAGTCTCGCCAGTGAATCAACCTTGGCGTTCTTTTCCCTGGGGATTTGTGTGATGTTGTGAAATTTGAACTTTTTTAGCAACGTTTTGACGTACCCCAAATATGCCGCTAACTGCTGGTCCTTGGCTTGGAAGCTGTCGTTGACCTGGTTAACGACTAGCTGGGAGTCGCTGAATATGTTGACGCTGTCAGCCCCCGAGTCAATGGCGAGGAGTAGACCGGCGATGAGTGCCTTGTACTCCGCCATGTTGTTTGAAGCTTTGAAGTTGAATTTTAACGCATATTCCGCGTTCAGTCCCCCGGGTCCTGTTAAGATGATTCCGGCGCCGCTGGCCTTGGCGCTGGCGGAGCCGTCCACATGCAGGTTCCAATCTGACTGTGGGGGGGCTACCTCCTCAACGGTCACCATTTCTATTCCGGGCCTTGTCTCAACACCGGGCTCCGGCTGTCGCTCGGTTAGCTCAGCGATGAAGTCCGCCACTGCCTGGCCTTTCATGGCGGTTCTTGGCCTGTAATCTATGTCGAACTCGCTGAGCTCAATGGCCCACTTGCTGAGGCGCCCCGAGTGCTCAGGGTTCTGCATCACTTGCCGCAGCGGCTGATTGGTTAACACATGGATCGTGTGAGCCTGGAAGTATTGCCGGAGGCGTCTGGCAGCAACGATAAGTGCGAGGGCCAGTTGCTCCAAGGGAGGATATCTTGTTTCTGCTCCGTTCATGCCTCTGCCGGCGTAAAACACTGGAAGCTCATCTTGGCCTTCCCGCCGGACAATGGCGCAACTTACCGCCGATGCCGAAACCGCCAGGTAGATGAATAGTGTTTCTCCTTGCACAGGAACAGAAAGGAGAGGGACTGCCGCCAGGTATTCCTTTAAGCCCTGGAACGCCGCCTGGCACTCTGGGTTCCAGTTGATGACCTTCTTGTGCGTTGTTTTGAGGAGTTTGAAGAATGGGGCGCACTTATCAGTGAGTCGAGAGATGAACCGAGAAAGGGCGATTAACTTGCCCTGGAGGCACTGGACGTGTACCTTATATTCAGGATTTGCCAGGTCAAGGATGGCCTGGACCTTGTCTGGGTTAGCCTCGATGCCTCGCTCGCTGACGATGTAGCCCAGGAATTTGCTTGCGGTGACCGCAAAGAAACACTTCTCTGGGTTGAGGCGCATGCCGTAGGCCAAGAGAATGGTTACTATGACCTTGAGGTTTGCCACATGTCCGCTGGCCCTTACGCTCTTGACTAGCATGTCGTCCACGTAGACCTCGATGATTTTTCCCAGGTGCTCAGCGAACATGGCGTTCATCAACCGCTGGTAAGTTGCACCGGCGTTCTTCAGACCGAAAGGCATGACATTGTAGCAGTAGAGGCCTTTGTCGGTGGTGAAGGTGGTGCATTCCTGGTCGCTGGGGTGCATCTTGATCTGATTGTATCCGGAGAAAGCGTCCATCATGCTGAGGAGCTCATGTCCGGCAGTTGCATCGACTAGCTGATCGATACGAGGTAGCGGGAAACTATCCTTTGGGCATGCCTTGTTGAGATTTTTGAAGTCGACACACATCCGCCACTTGCCGCTGGCCTTTTTGACCATTACCAGGTTTGAGATCCACTGGGGATAGATGACTTGGCGGATGAACCCAATGTCCTGGAGTTTGGCAACCTCCTCTCTGATTGCCCGGTATTTTTCCTCATCAAAGGCCCTTCGCTTCTGCTTGATGGGATAAAAGGAGGGTTTGATGGTCAGTTTATGAGTGATAATTTCAGGAGAGATACCTGGCATGTCCGCATATGACCATGCAAAGACGGCGGCATTATCGCGTAGGAACTGAGTGAGTTCTGCCTCCACCTCTGGGTTTAGATGGGCGCCTATGCGGACTGTCCGCTCAGGGTGTTCGTCCGAGAGGCAGACGACCTTTAGCGACGTGTCAGGGTCGACCGGCTCCTTCCGTACATACTTCTCCTCCTCATCCCTTGGATCCTCAAAGATGTTTGGTGGCGGTGCCTCACTACCCACTGTCAGAATTTCATGGCGGCGCGTCGACCGCGCTATAGTCGTTGAGTAACATTCTCGTGCCAGCTGTTGGCTTCCCCTGACACAGCCCGTGTCGTTAGGTGTGGGGAACTTCATGAGAAGCATGTACCCGGCAATGATGCACTTGAGCTTGTTAAGCGCTGGTCGACCAATGATGGCGTTGTACGAACTGAAGCAGTCGACAATAATGAATTCTGTATGTACCTCCGCCATGCAGGGGCTAGTGCCAATAACCAGCCGCATGTAATCTGACCCCAGCGGTTGTGTGACGTCACCGGAGAAGCTGAGCAGTGGCTCGTGATCCTGGAGTAGTTTTTTGTTCCGCTTGAGATGGTCGTAGCAACCATTGAAGATGACGTTGACAGCGGACCCGCTATCTACCAAAATTCTCCCCACCGAGAATTTGCCCAGAATGGCATCGACCAAGAATGGGTCGTCATGGGGTAAATGCACTCCGCGCTCTTCCTCCTCCGAAAAGGTAATAGGTTCCCAACCTGATTTTGGGAGCTTGGCGGATCTTTCGTAGCGGATGTTGCAGACTTCCTTTGGGTGATTAGCGCGTGCATAGCGCTTCCTTGCCCTGTGAGACATGCTGGTGATTGGGGCACCGCCATCGATGGTGTTGATGCGGCCCAAGGTCTCAACGTTGGCAATTACCGGTGGTGGTTGACGCACCTTGAACTGCTCCAACTTGCCGTCACGGTACAAGGTCTCGATGGCCGTTTTGAGAGCATTGCAGCTATTGGTATTGTGGCCGTTGTCCTCGTGGTATTTGCACCACTTGCCGGTGTTCCTGGGTTTGCCTGTTTTTGGGTATTTTGGAGGGGGTGGCGGTGGGATCTGATCCTTGCTTGCACTGATTGTAGATGTCTTCATATGAGGCAGTCAGGACCGTGAAAACTGCATACCGCTGCGAGGACTCCGCCTGCTTGTTGCGGTTATCCCCATGGGTTGGGCGGTTGCCCTTATGGTAATGCTGGTCCTTCTGCCGCTTGCTCTGGTGGTGGCCCTGTTGCCACTCCCTTTTCTTGTCAGTTGATGGTGCTGAGGGGGTCTTGCTAGCGGTTTCCTGATGACTGGAAGATGGCTGTGTTGATTTTGGTGTTAGTGGTGGCGGTGGGGTTTCTCCGTATGTGATGAATTCCGCCTGGGCGTGAATGACCGCCTCACTCATGACGTGGTCATACGTCGCATTGGGATGATTGTAGTTGAGGTGATAGAGGAACGGCCCCTTGAGCAGTCCCTTCCTGAAGGCCGCTGACGCCATCGTTTTGTCTAGGTCACGGCACTGAGATGCTGCCGCCCGCCACCTTGTGACGAAGGCCTTCAGTGACTCGTCCTCCCCCTGCTTGACGCTGAGCAGCTGACTTGTGTTGTGATGACCAGCGGATAATAAGATGAACCGGGAGAGGAAAGCATGGGATAGTGCATTGAATGAACTGACAGACCCCGGCGGACACTCAAAGAACCAGTTCATTGCCTCGCCATCCAATGTTTCGCTGAACAAGTGGCACAAGGTGGCGTCGTCGAACCCCTTGTTGTTGGTGACCTTCTTGAAAGTGTCCATGTGGACGAAAGGATCAGACATTCCACCGTAATGCGCCATCTTCGGGGTTTTTGCATATGCCGGTCTGACAGCCTGCAGAATGGCAGCGGTGAAGGGCCCGGGTCTGGAAGCGAAGAGCGGATTCTGAGTTGGCGCTGGGACGCCCGACTCCGCCCGGATCAACCTCTGCTCCAGCTGGTGCATTCTTTCCAATATCTGGGCGGTTGCATCGCTGGCGGTGTCAGCCCGGGTATTCCGCTGGACCTGCCTGCGCCTTGGCGCAGGCGGATGGCCCTCAGTCCTTGCCCTAGCCTCCGAACGGTTGGTATGCGGCACTGATTCCGCTTCCTGCTCAATCATTAGTTGGGGGATGGGCGGTGGTCCCATTCCCGACAACTCAGGTGGGTTCAGCGGTACCTGCATCTGTATGACTGGCCCTGGTGCCAATGTGCCAGTGCCGGGTCGACTACGTCTGGTGCTGCGTGACTGCTCGCTCAGTGCTGGGCGGGCGGTAGGCTCCAGGGTCCTCTTTAGCTCTTCAAAACGTGCCAAGAGCGTAGCCACCTGTCCCTGGGCCTCAGCCTTCTCCTTACGCTCCTCCTCACGCTCTCTGTTTGCCCTATGAAGATCCGCCAGTGCTATCTCGTACATAGCGACGAGATCCTGGCCCGGCGGGCGGCTGCTGCTTGGGTTTGCCTCGCCGCCGGGGTTGGCCGGTGTTGTAAATAGTGCGCGGTTAACGCCTATCGTTGGATCGGAGGGTTGGGGGATGGTGGACTGGTCCGCCCGCTCCTCAGCGTTCCCTCCGCTACCGTTAGTCATGGTGGATGTAGTGGGATGACCTTCTGTTCAAGGATTCCCACAGACGGCGCCAATGTTAATGTCTAAAAGTTCGGCGGTAGCTGAACCTTTGTTAACGCTGATCCGGCGGGCGGATCGATACTTGTGACGTTCTCAAAGTCTCCGCTACCTGTCAAGTAAAATACAAAGGGCGTCAGAGGGAGACCGCGTTGGGCGGTCTTCAACTCTCCGATGCCTAAGTTAGTCAATGTATTTATGTTGACAAAGTAACAGTAGGTAAGTATTGAATGCGTAATTAATGAGGAGAGAGGAGAGAACCTTTTATAGGTGAGGAAGAGGTTGATCTTCTCTTTGTTTTCGATGTGGGACTGATGTGCTTCAGTCCCCAGCTCTGGGAGCTTCTGATGCTACCTTGGCGCGGCGCGTGGCGGCGCGTTGGCGGTGATCTGGGGGTGATCCGCCGCCGAGGTTGTAGCCCGCCTGGCGGTGTGTTTGCATGTCATTCCCTTGGTTGGAATTAGTACCTTTGGCGGTCGAACGAGCGTGGCCCATTATAGCTAATTATGCTTGCAAATGTACATGTATGTACAAATGACAAAAAGATTATGGATTTAGTTGATTTTTTTAGACACAATCATTGTGTTAGGTCATATACTAGTGTAAAATAGTAAAACTCCTCAAATTCACTTTCAAAACATAATTGCTCTACTTCTCTCTATTGCTTGTGAAGTCTTTGGAAGGAAAGAAGCAGTAGGATATGGGATGCTACCGTTATGTACGCTGGTGATTTGGTTTTTAGTTTGAATGCTAGACTGAGTGACTATCATTTCTATAACCGACCTCTCTTAAATGCAGTAAGAGATAGAAGAAGAGGTGGTGGCCTCCTCTGTTAGGGTGGGTGAAGGTGCCGTTGATGTCCACACTGATAAGGGTGGAGTGGGTGTGATAGTTCGATCGAGATGCAAATGGTTAATGTTTCAGACTTTCAGTCTGTCTCATCATTTTTGTGGGTATTTATACAGAGATGATGGACCGTTGGCTTCAATGGTTGGCTCTTACCAAAATACCAACGATGGTGTGGTTGTGGTTGTAGAGTTATGTCTCGCAAGTGAAGAGTCAGTGAGAATTGTTGAGCAATATATTATGAGAGGCTAACTTAATTTGTTGGAGATTGAGAACACACTTTATTTGGTCTTTTTATCAGACGATTTTAGAACTCACTTGATACCTTCACAAGAACCAGACAAAAAAACAAACAACCAAAAAACCTCGCTTGAAAGTTGAAACCATTTTTGGAGCCCTTTCCCAAATGCAAAACACATTGTGTTAAATAAATTGAATAAAGTTAGCCTATTAAATTCTCTGTACAACTCCTCTACCATATAAAGCTGTATCTTAAAAGCACAAAACCTGAGGTCAGGATACAAGATCACATATGAATCATGACTCTAATACAGTAGCTTCCGCATATTTCCAACTTGTCCACAACACCAATAGCACTACCAAATCTGAAGCCGGCACCATATCAACTGCTAAAAAACAACGGAACAGACTAAGCACACAAGAGAGGACCCTTTAGTAGGACAGTCAGTCACTAAAATCCATGCTTCCACTGAGAGAGCTACTTGCATTGCGACTATGTAATGAGAGACCTCTGACGTGGCCAGCCAAAGTAGAGCTATCCACTTTGGTTTCCTGGAAGTATCTTTCCCTCTCAATGTGCTTTGCAGGTGGGGGTGGAATAGCAACAGGTGGAGGATGTCCATTTGATTCAGGTGATGGCTCCAAGCAAAGTGGTCGTATAAGTGGACGGTTGAGCCTTTCCCCAGGCCTGGATGATCCAAGCAAACCCAAGTGGGAATGCTCAGCTGACTGCTCTTCATCCTCAGGCCTCACACAAGCTTTTCCTTTCCGCAACCTGTCAAGTTTTTCAGCCATAGACAACTAATGTCAGATCATGGAGATTATTCCAACACTTATAATCTCCATTCAAAGGAAATTTGGCAGAGCACACCCAGATCAAAAGGAATTTATAGGTATAATAAGTGCCCATGTAGACGAGGTGTATGATCAATTTTCCAAGAAAATTCTAATCCCATGTAGTTGAACGTACCTTCGAACAAGCTGTTCTGGCTCTTCTTCTTCCTCCTCTCCCTGTTCTTCAATAAGACGGTTCACAGTCAATGTAGAATTGCAAGAAAGCAGGGCATCATGTCTTGTAAGAACCTTCTGGAGCTTCTCATTTAATTCGATAGCTTGAGAAACTACCTTCTCATCCCTAAGAAAGTTAAACATATGGATCACTTGAAGTTGCAAGTGCTATAAGTTGTATATGCATGCACGTTTGCTTTAATATACGCAAAGCATCTATACGAGTACATTGTTCCTTAACTGAAGTGATCGCATTTTCAGAGAAAACTACAGATGCCATCAGAGCCACATACTATTTTAAGTTCACATTCCAACACTCCATCCTTCAAAAGGTGAAAGGAAAGCAATTTTTGGAATTTCTTATCCATGCAGAGAACTTTTCCAGTGTTGTTTCAATTTCAACTTATATCACCCACTGAAATAGGAATTTCAAGTTTAGACCTTGCATAAATCTAAAATCAAATTTCTATGCGCATACTATAAACCATTGTCCATTGTTCCTACTTATAAGGTATCATAACCTAGCACTCATATACCTATATTCAACAGTGCACGTATGAATTTCAACAAGAAACCAGAAGCAAAAATACCTAATCAAATCAACCAAAAAACTTAATCACCCTGATTTGATTCAAGTAAGAATATACCATACTTGCACAGCTTTCACATTTCTAGTAATATTGTGTTTTCAGTTTCTTATAGGTACCACCGTTTCATCTTTAACACAGTTGTACATACCTTTCTATTTTTTATTTTTCAAACATGTGCACGCGCACGCACGCACGCACACACGGATATGTCTGCCACCGAAACTAATTATTTGAATACACAAAAATTAAAATGGTGCTAAAGCCTCTGGAAAATGGTACTTAAATTTAAACTGTTCAAGGCCCAGGACCTCCTCCCTATTCTAGGAGCATACCCCATTTGAATACCACACAACCCATGTCTAGGTTCTTCTACTCTGCTTGACTGAAAGGCAGCTGTAGTTTAAGGTCTATGTACTAGCTAGTGGTTTCACATTTATGTATCATATTAAGAACTTTATCGACATCAATAAAGGTTCTTCCTTCTCAGTTTCCATAACTATATGCTCTTGTTATCCCCAATTTTTTATACAAATATTGATGACATCTTGATTTGATTGAGACCTATATTTCTATCACACCCCTTGTAGATTTTAACACATCATCAACAACATTTAGTTATCAGAGTGCAGTATACTCAACAATATTATGCAGCCAATAAAAGGAGGCAAAGTAATACACTTCAGAGGACAATCAAAGCCTTACCGAGAAGTCATTACAAGATGCATAACTTTTTGCTTTTGGAAAGAACATTGCTCCACAAGATCAAGTGTGAATTCGTCTTTTGCCCCCTAAAGAAACATATCTAAGAGTCAAAACTCAAAAAGGCAATATAATATAAAATTAAGACAACTTAAACAAAATTTGTTAACCAAAGGTCATACAATGTAATTATTCTTAATCAACTCAATGCGTATTACTTAATACATGGAAACGCATGTATGTCCCTATCAGATCATATTCATTTTGAATAGATATCCCTACTCCTACATCTACTAGAAGCTTCTTCTGTCAGACTTGAATATCCAAATCCATGCCTCATGTGCACAGTGCAGACATATGATGGCCATAACTGGCCTGTAGCCTCCCCACATTGATACTGCATTAAAGAGATTAGAGATATGGGGTACACAAGAAGGGACTTCAGCAACAACTTTTGGAGGAGGCCTTGGGTACTAGTACTATAAATGGTATCAGTGACAACCTAGCCCCGTGTCTATAACTCTGTGGCTCAAGGGCCATGGTTATGATGACGACACCATGCTGAAGAAAGAAATGATGCAGTCCCTATGCTACGAGATAAAGTGGATCTATAGGCATGTTAAGTATCCTGTGATTTGGTTCACAATCATAGGTCTCTGTTCATCGGTATAAGTGTCGTATACCTTGGCAAGGAGGCCAGGCTCTAAAGCGGAGATTGTGTACCCATAAGTACCATATCAGTAATGCAATGCATCGAGGAGATCCATGATACTTAAGAATGCCTAGGAATTCAAAATCAAATTGAACTATCACTTTTGGAGCTTCTTCTTGTACAATCATAAAAATTGTTGAAATATATGGGAAAAAGATTTTAGTTACACAAAATGAGAAGGAAATAATAATATAGCAGCAGCTTAAGGTTGGCAACCTTATTTACACAGGAAAGAATGAGCTGCAAAGAATATAATCAGCCAATTAGCCAAAAGTTGGGACGCACATGCTGCTCACTCTTATTTGTGTATGTAGAAATTGGTTTTATATTTCTTTCTTAAGCTAAAATGAGTATATGAGAAACAGAAGAAATCTGAAATCCCTATTAACAGAAACTATCCATCATCAAGCACCAAAAGAGAATTATGAGTCACATTTCTGACTTCTGCTTGTTAGTCTCAAATCCCAAAGGAAGAAAGACACCCTACACAGATCTAAACTTTACCTTAGTAGTTACAATTAGAAAGATGTCAATTTGTCAATAGCATAGTGAAAGATATCACTTTTATTCATTTTTCCAAAGTTCATTATCATACCTCTGGATGCTGACTATCAACTGCATCAAGGACCTCTTTCAAAACCTCCAGTGCATTACCAGCCTTCTGAATAATACTGCATGAAACAGGTATAGAATAGTAAAAAACAATCTTTAGTAGACAGAAGTACAACAAGAACAAAAACAAATATGCCAATAAAACAATGATGAACTCAATGTGTAACTCTCCAACCCCACAAAGAAGAGAGAAAAACACAGAACATGTGATATCGGCTATGTAATTAACCAATCACTTTTTAAAGAATAATTAGAAACATAAAAAGAAAAAATAGATTTTGTATGGAGAGCGACTAAATCTCTACAAGAAATTGGGAAATTTTTGTGGGATTTCTTAGTAACACTTCATATTTGCATTTCTTCCTCTTGGTGGATTTATGTGAACCCATGGAGGAGAGCATGCAAAAGATGTTTGTGTATCTATATTTACTGTAGGGGACAGATAAGCGTGCATCATAATATGGTTTCTACTATAAGCAAAAGTTTACATTAAAAGTTGAACTGAAAGTACCTAGATTCAGGAACATCATGTGGCTCCACTCGTGGAGCAATCCCGTTATCCCTGTTAGGTAAATTATTCTTAGCTGGTTCTGGTACTTGGCAATTTGAAGGGACCGGAGGAGGCCTTTGAGGGAACTGTATTCCAGCACTCTAAAAATAAATGATTCAGAAGGAGTTATACAATCCACTAACCTGAAAGTATTAAGAATCTTACAACACAAGATAGTCATTTTCTTGATATCTGTTGACTACCATTGAAAAGAAACTATCAAAGTAAGAGGCTGCAAAATATGTTCTTTAGCAGATGGTCCAGCAGATGTTTCAATTATATACCAACTTTCTATAGACGCCCCTATCACTTACCAAGACATAACTTATTTCAAAACAATCATCTTCAGTCATAAAGAAGTCGAAATAGAATCCAGTACAAAAATAAATAAGGATAAAATCATATCTTTTGTAAGTTGCATGAAACATTCTTAACATTAGTGTATCACTGCTTCGAACTTCTAGAAAAATAAAAAGTAAGGGACTGCATAAGATCAGCATAATATTCAGCAGCATACTAGTGTTCCAGAATCAGTGTTTTAACATGAATATTGATGCAGCACAATAACTTACATAATTGAAACATAGTTGTATATTTATACTCCACCAAACCAATAAAAATACTATCATTCCTACCTATCAACCAAATGAGTGTCCCTTTATCATATAGTAGATCATTAAGTTCAACAATTTGTCAGGTTGATTGTCCTTATACGGAAACAAATTCTAGATCTTCATAATTTCAAATATCACTGTACATGTGGAGGGACAGTAATCATAAGCACTCATAATTTCAAATGCTAGGCATCACTAAGATCATTAAACTACTAATTCTATTAATCATAAGCACTCTAAATGCTGGGTAACATTGAATTTGCAGAACAAACAACTGAGATCTCTATTATCTCTGCACCTCCAAATTCACATGATATACTTCATAAAACCAATTCTTCTCCCCACATGGCATGAACCTAAATCAGCCACCATATGCTATAATTCCATTGAAAATTTCTCATTAAGTGAGAGCCTTAGTGTTATATTGGTAGTTTGTACCTACCACCAAGTCGTAATAAGCAGTATAATACTGAGGGAACTTTCCAGAAGCACCGCCAAGGGATGTCTGTGTCGCATCTAGCAGTAGAAAAATGCGCTCCCTCACTGGTAAGTCCGACTGTAACCACCAGAAAATCCAAGTAAATGAATTATTTTTGTAATTAGCCTAGTTTCAGTTATTGTCTACATGAGTACAAGTTCACACCTTTTTCTTGACTATCTTCACTAGACTAGGAAGAATCCCAACTTCGATCACTTGCTTATGAATATGTTCTCCAATGTTGTTCATCAACATCTCCAGCAACTACAAAGCCAAAAGAAATGGATGATATTATATCAAACCACATAAAAGAAGAATTACTATAAGTAATACACACAAGTTTTCGAGTTATGTGAATAAAATATTACTAAGGAATCAGGCTCTTACTAACCATAACTGCATAAAGTTGAGAATTTGCATTTTTACTCCCCAGACGTTTCTTGATAGCTTTAATGACATCTCTAGCTTGTCTACACCAGAACAAAAGAATGCATATGCAAGATATAAGTGAGAATAACAAAAAAATTGAATAAAGGTCTATTTAGCTTAGATTACTCATAAATCATGAGCTCAGTTATGCTTTAAATATCATAACTCAGAACATAATCAGGCCATGAGCAAGCAAGGGGTGTCATCAGACAAGTAACATCTTAAAAACGCAATTTCAAGACGGAGAGTTTGAACCAACAGATCAGATACCAATGGCAATAGGGCATGACCAAAGAAGTTGCCTTGCAGAGTGCAAATACTAATGAATTTCTCAATTTGATCAAAGAATTTATATATTAACAAGGACACCATTTCATGAAAAGCATGGAATTAGTTGAGGTAGATCATGAATGCGGTAACTTCTATGATTCTATCCCTTTTGTATGAAACAAGCACATACATTCAAGAGTGAAACACACAGCTACCATTTTAAGAAAATCGCAACAAAAATGAACAACCATTCGCTCCTAAACTAATATATCCCAACTCCTAACACAATTTTGCTACACTTAACTGTAATCAACTTCACATATCTCCACTGTCTCTAGCTGTAAAATGGCCTATCTTGTGCTAACCAGTTGCTAATAATATCATGTCAAACATGTAAAAGTGAAAAACTTTAATGGTACATAGGTGAAATGGCAATAGTTCAGTTGACCTTATACTAAAGTTGTGACAATGTTCAATACCTCTTCCCAAGCAATGGGTACAAAAAGATTGCATAAATTTGACTCAATAGCAGAACCCTAGGACAAGAGACCAATAAAAGAAGCATAATCCACAGTACACACACAATGCTAAACTTTTTATATATAAATATATATATATATATATATATATTTATAGAGAGAGAGAGAGAGAGAGAGATAGATGTTTCACGAACATACCTATTATCATGAGCAACTAATTCACAGATTTGAATATTCTTGGTCCAATCCATTTCACTCAGTTTCTCACTTGTTGCAGAATTGACAAGCTCAGCAGCCATCTTTTGGTTAACTCTGAACTTCAACAATTGATCAAAAAGTAAGAATATGAACTTAAAAAAGAGATGTACCGATCATATACAAGCTCATATACATCCAGTGGTTGATCTTACTAGCAAAGTAAAGCTACAACGATAGTTTATTTTGCTGCACTTATACCCTTTATGGTTTTCTAAAGTTTCAGTTTTAACATAATTTTAGTACAATACTATTCATCATACAATTTACACATAAATTCATCATTTCAGAATGCAGAGAAATTTTAAGTTCAGGCAGAAAATTCTCTAGGTATCAATTCAACAGTGGTTTTCATGAGCATGTGTTCAAAGCCTGAACCCCATACGCATAGGTGTAAAGGCAGCAACTTTGCCCAACAAGGTAGTGTTATACTTGTCACAGCTTTGAGTTACGATTTCAGTCACATTATCTTAAGGTGCAAAAAGGTCATTTAGCTGTGTCACAGAATCTTTTGGAGATAGCCATGCACCTTATTATATTCAATTCTTCTTTCCAAATCACCCATAACAAGCAATGAGGAAAACCAACAAAGGGTGTATGCATCACAAAATAAATTGCATGGTTAGCCTTGAAAAAAAGGCAAACCAAGGAGATCCTATACTTGACCATAAGTTAACATCAACTTTTCATCCATTCTCCGATTAAATTAACTAATGTCTCAAACAAATCAGGAAAAACGAACTAGTTCATTGTGGAAAATAAATTCAAAATCAATCAGTCAGGTATTCCAATCAAATTACTAAAACAATCGAGTTAATAACAACTTAGATGAACAATGAGTTGGTCTAGTTACGTGCCACTAAAAACCCAGAGGTCAAGACTTCAGATTCAACTAAAGGACAACAAAGAGGGGTTGAGATGCAGGAGAGGGATAGCTAACCCCATTGAAGCCTATATATGTATATCAATGAGAAAGCAATATAGCTCCAGCATATCAAGCAACTTGAGAATATTGAACCCTTTTTGCATAATGCAGCAAGGTAATGTCATTTGAATGACAAAAGATATAATTCCTTTTGAAAGACTCTTTCTCCCGTGGATGAGTATTTCCCTAACTTCTGAAATATTTTTGTAGGAAAATGAGCAAATATTGCTTAGGATGGCTTTTTGGCAATTGAACTTTTTTTGGTTGTTTTTGGCAGAAACCATTCTCGCTACCTTCTGCAGATTTTATTCAGCTTGTCCCGTTTGTTGTATCATGCTTTTTAATAATAAAGCTGTTTCTTTCAAAGATCAAAAATAATAATAATAACTTAATAAAAATAAAAAATTTGAAGCAAACCTGTTTCAGAATTTCAACTTAAGCTGAGTTCAAGCTTTAAGAAAAATCAATTAAGAAAAACAATGAACAAATTTCACCAGCAAAATATCCCAAGTAAACCTAATGAAACTTGATCTGCAGTCTCTTGTTTTCAATTCAGTAATAGAGTTCATAAGAATTAATCTTCCAGCATCTAACCAATCCTATATGAAGAGTTTGCAGAGCTATTTACTCTCTTCTATATTGTATTTTGTTTAGGAGTGCTCATAGACCTACTGTAATAAAGGAACATAGGAGTTTGGTAATATGTTTAAGAAAGGGACGGAATGAAGAAGAAGGGTTTCCCACAACTTGGCCAAAAAAAAAAAAAAACCGGTTTCCCACAAGAGAGCAAGGAATTTGAGTTTGTCCCTCAATTAGGGAAAATTCTGTACTTGAATTTTGTCTTATGCTGGTAATGTGCATATGATCAAGCTACGTGATTTACAGCCTCCACTTAATTACCTTTCCATATGACCCCGAAAACCAATTGTAAACACCTAATTTAAAATCACACAGCAATGTGGTTTATATAATTATCTTTCATTCTAAGAAGAACCCAAGACAATTGACTGTTACTTATAAGAAACATGATCTCATTAATGATGTAATCAACTGCAATCAAGTGTTGAAGAGGACAAGACATCCATTGAAAACTCTAAACACAGGTATGACAGACAATAAAATCCTTCCTTTTCATTCCACCCAACTGTCCAAAGCACGGAACACCTCAAATATTTAGATGTGAACTACAAAATGGCTTTGGATTGTGCTAACCAGAGAATGAGCACAAGAAAATATAAGGGGATCCTATTTCAAGCCATAAAAATTCTTTTTTTTTATTTGATCTTTATTAGCTTAAAAACGAAAATCAGAGTTTAGATAGTGTAATAGCATCTAATATGTTGATGTATGTGTATATATAATTTTGAAAGATCGAGGCTTTGGTATCTCTGTTAGGTTGAAGGAGCCATCTTTGGTATCCTCATCAACCCAAAGTACAAAGGCCAAATCCTGGTGAAGAACATATAAGAATAAGCAACTATACACACAGAAAATCATCAGACAACATTTGGGTGTGACAGATAATTGAAATTATAGTACACATATATCTATATCTATATGTATTATATATGTATCATATACAAAGGGATGTGAATTATAGAGAACCGACCTGAGAAAGATGATTGGAATGTTAGCAGCAGCAGCTTCACAATTGACAACACCTCAAATACTACCTAATCTGCATACAATAATAAATCCAATTGATGAAATGAAAACAGAAAGCTAAAACCTTGAGATTGATTGATTCAATTGAAGAAAAAAGAGATGAGCTTTGTGATGTACCAGACAACAAGAGCAAGGTAAGGTTAAACCCAAAAAAGCTTGAGCATTTCTGAGTACAAAAGCACCAACAAGAAGAAGAAGAAGATCAAAAAGGGGAGATTTTACTGATTTGGAAGTAATAATATATATAGTTTTGTGCTTTGCTTTTAGTTTTGTATTACAGAAAAGTGAAAACAAAAAATGGGTTTATTAATGTTAATTAAAAATTAATAGGAAATCTAAGTGGAATAGACTAAGACTGGACTGGGTTGGGTTGGGTTGGGAAGACAGAGAGGTTTGGGGTGGAAATGGGGAATCTTGGCTGGTGATTAAGGCTTTGGGATTAAGATGAGTTAATTGAGATTAGAGAGAGAGAGAGAGAGAGAGAGAGAGAGAGAAAGAGGGAGAGGAATCCAACAGACTTTGTGCAAAAGACCGAAAGAGAGGCACCGCCCGGGGCCCACCGAGCTGTCAAACTAAAGCTACTGTCGCTTTCCTCTTCTTTGTTTCTGCCTCCTTTTACAAAAGTCAGGGGTTTCATAACGTCACCGCCGTTTCACTCCAGCGTGGACTACGGAGTGACCACAAGATTTTGAGGAGGTTTTATGATCAGGTTTCCGACGGTTCATAAACCGCAAATTTTGTTGCTGGTTGAAGTAAAGAGAACGTACGGAAATGGAGAATTGGTGAGCAATCAAATTAAATGCGCGAAAAAGAATATTTCAACACTCGAAAATGGAGGCTTACGTGGAAATTAAGACTCGATTACGAGTAAGCTAGCTTATGATGCTAAAACAGTAAACTACACATTGGAGTTCTAATTTCTGAAAAATGCGCTCAAGTATTATGGAGTTATGGTGTAGACTAGTAGAAGTCGATGGGGATCTATTATTGGTGATTTGCTTCAACCCGTTCGAGTTCTTGTTGTTGCTTGTTGGACACTGATTGGACGAGAAATGAAGCGCACAGAGGTGAGGTTGCAACGTCCACTCGAGGTTATCTTTTTTAGGCCCAGAACAGATTCTTCAATCGATCTCAATAGTTTTCTAATGGTGTATGCCTTGCTCCATTAAATTGATGATGCTGGTATAAAAGAAGAAGATTTACGCCGGGGGTGGTGTCAAGTAAATACTCTCGGACGATCAAGTCAGTATATATTTTAAGCACTTGACTCGTACTCGTAAGGGTGGAACCAATTCCATCGGTTCGGTTTTTTGGTACTAACTAAAACCGCACCTCAAATTTAGTTAATCAACCGAATCAGCTTGATTGGGTCTAGTTTCAATTAATTTCAACCTCGTTGACATTATTGATTTGATCCTTAATTTGTAAAACCATAGTTACATGCTCACAACATATGCACAACAATCATAAAAAGATCAAGGCTTACCTTCTGCAATTACTGTCATGGATTCCATCTTACGCAGCTGCTAAACACGATCACTGAATATGGTCTTCTGTTACTTACCAACTTGCTTCTCAATGGACAGAACTTATGCAATAGTCGTGGTAGTAATCAGGGACCAATTCATCTGTATATATATGAGACTTAAACCTCAAGAAGCTTCCCATTAAAGCATTCCTTGTCGGTTTAGGTTTCACTATTAGATTCCTAATGTATCACAACTTGTAGCCTTTCTTGTCGACTAAGCAATGGATTACTATCCTTAATGAATTGATACACTACTTCATTAAGTCACTAGTATTGATTCACTGTTTGTATCCATGTTAAACTAGGATTGATATTAAGCTAATCATAAATTACTTTATGATGATATGTGTTATGTCCATATTTGATCTTACATAATTTTCTTGAAAAGTTTTACTTCTTCAATTGTAATTGTATATGTAGTAATTATCTAAACAATATTAATATCCACAATATTAATGTAAACCCTATAAGGCACATCAAAAAACCAATAAATATGAATATGTTATAGCTTATTCCCTAATTTAAATATATATAAAAAAATAGATAAACTTAAATACATGTAAAAGTGAATTGGAATTGGAATTGGTCTCCTCATTTCATTTCATATTCCCTTTATATAGGAATAAAATTACAACGGAAATATCAATTACAATAATGATACTAAATGTTGATTGAGCTATGATTGTAATTCCTTGATTCCCTCCTCGTCAGTTATTTTGACGAAGAATTCCTTTAACAATACAATCAAAATTAAGTTACGACTAAAAAAAAAAAAAATTTAAGTAGCAATATGAATCAAAGTACACTGAGTGAAACAATTACCTAAAAATTAATCTCCTATAATACAAGTATAAATGTAAACTAATAATTTTATATCGGTTCCGGTTCCCTTTTATCGGCCTATCATAAACACTAATCAAAAACCACACCTCAAGCGTTAGGCCGTTAGTTCAGTTTAGTTCAAATCGATTTCGGTTAATTTTTATCCATTTTTGGTTTCATTCAGTCCACCCGGTCGTAATATGTGAGAATGCCTTCCTTTGATCACTTACTATGTTTCCCTTATATATAGAATTTAGTGGTTACACCCGCTTACAAGTTACAACCCTAGGTTGACCATTCTACCTAGAAATGTTCCAACTTCCAAGTAGTAGCTTTATACGGTTGTATTTACATTTTCGGGCATTTGAGAAAATGAGGGGTATAAGAAGTCATTATTATATGAACTTCGTGTTGAATATCTTGTACGTGTAGTGTGACAGACTCTGAATTTTAACTTCTTTGGTGTCAAGATAGAGGAGTAGTATGGTTTTGGACATTGATCAATGGTGCCGGAGCGTTCCGCTGCTAGCTTCTGGACTCAGTCCAATGCCTTGCTCAGAAAGAGCTTAACATATCAGGTCTTTCTTTGCTTTTAGCCTTTTGTTCAATTGCGCTAGCATTAGAAGATTGTGCTTGTCCACTAGTCTTAAATTTCTCTAGAACAATTCGTCGAACACTCTGTCTTAAACTCTTTGCACATATCTTTCTCCTCCGCTTTAAATGGCTAAACATGAAATTGAGAGGAGCAATTTCCTTCACTATTCAATGATCTAAATCTGTTGCTTCATTATCTTGATGATATACGATCATATGTGTGTGCTCATTTCGCAGAAAAGAAACATCCGCTCCAATATCATGCTGGTTTTAATACCCTTTTTCTTCATCCACATTTTGGCTGCCCTCCAAAGTCTGCAGAAGAATGTGAACAAACAGTTATCAAAACCCGATTGCGGATCTTCAGGTCAATTTGATCTAATTTTATCTTGTCCCATACCTCAACCTCAAGAATGGGCTCCATTGTTGCAATTACCATCTCGAGATTACCGTGCAGTAAGAAGTAACTTTCTTCCATCTGACTTGCCGGATGAGTCATGCCGGAGTAGGCATGACAAAAGAGGCTACTCCTCTTGCCCCGTAACACTACTTCTTACTGGGAATAATCAGTCTTTAGGAGAAAGTATGTACCAAAATAATTACATGTTTTAATTGATTATTTTGTGTTTTGTTGTTAATTACCTCATTAGTGGTTTTCTGATGTGCATTTGTTATACAGCTTTGGCTGGAAATATGTTGTTGAATTCTCCCCTGCCGAAATCCGCTGGTGATGGCATGGAATATATAGCGCATAATGTCATGGTGATTATTTGCCAATATATAGCGCGTAATGTCATGATTCTTGACATTCTGACTTCCTCACATGCCACACCACATTTTGAGTTTCAGGGATCTCAGAAGGAAAGCCTGAAACAATTATTGAGAATGTGTAAAAATATAACTCTCACATTGGAAAAATATAACTGTACTTATGGGTTTATAAGGGTTTGGTAACTTTGCTGGTGGGTTTATAAGGGTTTGGGCCACTCCATCCATTGCCAATTGATTTTGAATGTGAACCCCATAAATGTGAACCCCAGAAAGTAATCAGAGCGGGTTACCCACGTGTTTGGTTTCAGCGATGGCCACACGTGCTCACTGTCACCCAATATAACTTGTCCACGTGCATGGCTTGTTTGGTTTCCGGGGAGTGTGAAATTACTAAATTGAATCTGGGTTTGTTTGTGTGTGACATTTGAGTGTGTGTGACGTTTGAGCGATGGATTGACGAACTTGCCCTTTTCATAATATTGGTAATTATTTCCTTTTGAAAAAAAAAAAACATGCTTTTGCTTAATTTGGCGGTGAATAATTAAAGCGGATTTGTGAAAATAAGAATGCATTTATGAATGGACTTCATTAGGAAGTTTAAATTGAATTAAATTTGTTATTTAATGGAAGAATACTAAAGAATTTGTTGGACATGACTCATCGTGACCGTAATGAGGCCTTAATTAGACCTTTTTGAACTTGATCTAATTGGACAGATTAGGGTGCTTTAATCAAAATGTTATTTGAATGCAATATTGAATAAACAAGTGATTCTCGAGTCAAACTCAAATCAGGATCTTTTGATTGAAAAATAAAGACTTAATGGTTGTTGCATAATAAGATTGACCATTTTTCTAGATATGGTCATGGACAATTTCCAACCAATTTTGGAACTTTGGTACAAGAAAATGAAGATGAAAAGGAAATGAACAAAAATTTAAAGCTTTATTTGACCAGGAAACCAAATAAAATCATATAATATACTGATCATAAAAGACAACACTGATACCGGGTACAAATGTTAATTAATTAATTATACATCTTCTTGTGAAAGCAGATCTCAAAGCACTTAGGCACGTCGTCTTGAACATTAACGCGATGTGGTCGTTCATCTACATACATATAAAAGACATTGAAATATTGTTAATTAATCTTTATTCAAATACATAAAAAAAAATGAAATGACGTAGTAAAGAATCAAAAGGAAGGAATTAAGAGCATCAAAATGCGGTGGATATCCCATACCAGGCTTAGCGGCGATGAATTTGGCAACAATGGAGGTGGCACAGTAACGAGTGCAACCATCAACGACCTTAGTAGTGAGGACAACGGGTGTCTCCGAAAGCTAAGTGGCCCGAGTGCAATGAGAAACACAGCTGGTGAAGCAAGAAGGGTACAATATAGGAGGGGCAACAAGAGGAGGAAGAATGCTTTTGGAGGGTGAACATGCATTAACACATTCTTTACTACATTGCATGATACCACTCTGTAGTTTTGGTCGTCGGAAGGAGTTATGTTGGGAGGCGGAGGGTGAGGGGGAGCTGCTAGGAATCGGAGGAGACGTCATAGGAGAGGGAGAGGAAGCCGAGGGAGAAATGATAAGTGGAGAAGGAGGGGGAGATTTTGGGAATGGGGTTGTGGGAATATCATCGTTAAACTGAAACTGGTTATTGACATTATTCTGAAACTCATCATCGAATACTGGATATTCAAGCCCGTATGGATATTCTTTAGCCAGAGCAAGAACAAGCATGCTCATCAAAACCAAAACCCTAGAATCCATGGCTCTCATCTTTCAATTCTTTGACTTTTCAGCTAGCTTTATTGTTAACCAACAATTTATAGTAGAGGGTGAAGACCCCCTTTTCTAATCTATTTATTGGAATGATTTGTACATAATATGAGTTAGGAGTAATAGAGCACAAATTACGTCCTTTGATTTGTTAACTTCAGTCACATTATAAGGGAAATTATAGAATTAGTGCTAGTTGATTGATAATTTGGATAAACTTTGCTTGCAAGATAGTGGAGTACTTACTTTTCGCCTTAATATTGCCCTGTTGTAGAGAAACTGAAATTGAGAGAAATTTGCTGTGTATTCTCATTGATAACAGGGGCCTCTTTATATAGAGGATTACAATGCATAGAGTCTCAATCATACAAGGAAAGATAATCTCTAGATTCTTCTAATTAAACCCTATTACCACTAGGTCAAGTAACCTAGAGTTTGGGCCAAACACAAATTAGGGTTTACTTGAACACTCCCCCTTGTGTTGCCCAAACGCAGTACTTCTCTCGTTGCCTCGTTAAAAACCTTGCCGAGTAACAAAAACCCAGGGGGACAAAAATAACCTCGGTCGAAGGGGGAAAAGAGCACAACACACCCTTCACGTTTCGAGACGAACATGTAGACATCTCCCCCTGATGTCTGCGCCTCCCCCTGATGACTACGATCATGGGAGTTCAGATAATTTCCGCAAGCCAATTCTTGCCACATGTTTCTCGAACGTGGATTTGGGCAATGACTTAGTAAACAAGTCTACCACATTGTCCTCAGATCGAACCTGGTTCACTTTGATCTTGAGGAGCTTCTATTGTTACTGATTGTAGAAGAATTTAGGCGATATGTGCTTGGCCGGTGTTGTCGCCTTTGATGTAGCCTTGCTTCATTTGTTCAATGCAAGCAGCATTATCCTCATAAATGCTTGTTGGCTCATCTGTGGTAGACTTCAAACCACAATTGCTTCGAACATGCGTAACTATGGATCGAAGCCATATACATTCACGAACTGCTTCGTGAAGAGTAATAATCTCTGCATGGTTCGAAGAAGTAGCGACTAAGGTCTGTTTTGTAGACCTCCAAGATATCGCGGTCTTTCCCATGGTGAAAACATAACCAGTTTGGGAGCGACCTTTGTGTGGGTCAGAGAGGTACCCAGCATCAGCAAAACCTTCCAAAACACTTATATCGTTTTGGGATGGGGAGAGGGAACGCAGTCCACCATGTGTGGCGTCCCTGGTACTTGATGAGTCTGAATCCATCTTCTCTTTGTAGGGATAGAACAAGCCCATATCGATTGTACCACTTAGGTATCGAAAGATATCTTTAACACCAGTCCAATGGCGTCGTGTAGGCGCAGAGCTATATCTAGCTAGCAAGTTCACAGCGAATGAGATATCCGGTCTTGTGCATTGTGCTAAGTACGCCTATTGCACTTAGGTAGGGCACTTCTGCCTCTAGCACTTCTTCATCGTCATCTTTTGGACGAAATTGATCCTTCCTTGGATCAAGACTACGGACGACCATTGGGGTGCTTGAAGGCTTAATCTTGTCAGTGTTGAAATGCCCAAGCATCTTTTGGGTATAAGCTAATTGATGAATCAGGATACCATCTCTACGGTGCTCAAGTTCTAAACCGAGACAAAACCGTGGTTTCCCAAGATCTTTCATCTCAAACTCAGATTTCAAGTGTTCAGCGGTTTCCCTTAACTCTTTAAGGGTGCCAATTATGTTCATGTCATCGACATAAACCGCTACTATTGCAAATCCGGAACTTGTCCTTTTTATGAACACACATGGGCATAGTTCATTGTTGACATATCCCTTTCCAATCAAGTAGTCACTTAGACGGTTATACCACATCCGTCCGGATTGTTTCAATCCATATAGTGAGCGTTTCAATCTAATCGCAAACGCGCTCCGTGGTTTAGAGCCACTTGATTTGGGTAACTGAATTTCGTCTGGAATCTTCATGTATATCTCTGTATCTAGATCCCCATATAGATACGCAGTAACCACATCCATAAGCTGCATGTTCAGTTTTTCGGAAACTACCAAACTGACAAGGTAGCGGAACGTTATGACGTCCATTATGGGAGAATAGGTCTCCTCGTAGTCGATTCCAGGGCGTTGTGAGAAACCTTGCGCCACAAGGCGAGCTTTGTACCTTACAATCTCCTTTTTCTCATTACGCTTTCTAACGAATACCCATTTGTGACCAACTAGTTTGGTGTTGGGCGGTATTGGCACAACTGGTCCGAATACCTTTCTTTTTGCTAGAGAATCAAGTTCTGCCTGTATCACATCTTTCCACTTTGGCCAATCAGCTCTACGTTGGCATTCATCAACGGAGCGTGGTTCGATGTCATCGGTCTCAATAATCTCACGCGCCACTGAATACGTGAATACATCATCAATGATGATGGAGTTTCTTTCCTACGTCCCATGTACACTAGTGTAATTAACAGAGATCTCTACGTTCTCAGGGATAGGTTCTGACATTGAGGCGTCCCCCAATGATGTCTCTTGGACATAACCATAATCCGGAACATTCTCATGGGATGGATTTTGAGTATCGATGATCAAATGATTTGTTTGTGCCTCATTAATTCGCTCTCTTTCTCGGGCTAGTATCCTTCGACCCAATCGGTCTACCGCGCTTTCTTGCGGGACCTGCGGCCATAGATGCCACATCATTGCCATGTTGGGCAATGGCGCCATCTCCTGGTGTCACAGGAGTGGCGTGATGTCCAGTATTTGGGACATCGATCCTTGCAGGCACGTTTGCAGCAGGTATGTGTGATCTCGTCACTTTGGCAACATCAGAAAACGCATCAGGCATAGTGTCTGCTACGATCTGGAGCTCGATTATTCTTCGCACTTCAAGTTCAGACTGTGCGGTACGGGGATCGAGATGAGACATAGTGGGGACAGACCACGACAATTCCTGTCATTCCTGTTGAACATCTGTGTTCTTATCTCCCCCTAACGATGGGAAGACTGTCTCATCAAAGTGACAATCCGCAAATCTAGTGGTAAAGAGATCGCCTGTCAAGGGTTCAAGGTAGCGGACGATCGTTGGAGATTCATATCCAACATAAATGCCTATTCGTCGTTGTGGACCCATCTTAGTACGTTGTGGCGGCGTAATAGGCACATAAATGGCACACCCAAAAATGCGTAAGTGCGATATATCAGGCTCGTACCCAGTCACTAACTGTAACGCAAAGTAAGATTGGGTTGCAGTGGATCGTAGACGAATTAGCGTCGCTGCATGCAATATTGCATATCCCCAAGCAGAAACAGGGAGATTGGTGCGCATAACCAATGTCCGTGCTATCATCTGTAGTCGTTTGATAGCGGCTTCTGCGAGACCATTTTGGGTATGAACATGGGGAACTAGATGCTCTACATCAATCCCCAATGACATGCAATAGTCATCGAACGTTTTCGATGTAAACTCCCCAGCATTATTAAGTTGAATTGACTTAATAGGATGGTCAGGGTAGTGAGCCCGTAGACGGATAATCTGGGCGAGGAGTTTAGCATAAGCAGCATTTCGAATGGACAATAGCGCGACATGTGACCAGCGTGTCGACGCATCAACCAATACCATAAAGTATTTAAAAGGTCCGCATGATGGTTGAATTGGTCCACAGATATCCCCTTGGATTCTCTGTAAGAACGAAATGAGTATTTTGGGATCCTTTGCGTAGGACGGTCTCTGTCCTAATTTCCCGAATGAACAGGCTTTGCAGAAAGAGCGAGGGGCCTTAGAAGCAACCAAGGAGGATTTTGGTTTGGCCTGAGCGTCTGTAGCGCTATTAGAAGCAAAATGTGTGACTACATCTCCCATCATGGCATTTGAGCCATGGGAATTTCTGTTTATGGCGTCATGGCCATTGGGAGGAACAACCATGGCGTTATGCTCATGGTTGGCGCCATTGATGGTGTCATCACATGGGACTTGGGCGGCCCTATGGCGCCCTAAGACGGCTGCAGCGCCAGATGCTGCAATTGTTGCGGTCTTGCTAAGTCCTGGAATCAATTTTCGATTCTTGCTTCTTCTCACTCTGAAGAATGGATGTTCGTGTGAAGTCTTTAGTATATGGAGCATCATATCACGACCAGGATGTCCTAGTCGGTCATGCCAAAGCCAATATGTGTCTGAATCCAAGAGATCGTCTCTTATGACATTGTTGGATTCAATAGGTCGAATTGTAGTGACGTAAAGTCCACTAGATTGACACATAAGCTTCTCTAAGATGCGCTTTCTTCCGCAATCATTAGAGGTAATGCAAAGGAATTCTATTCCGTTCTCACTATGCGTTTCCGCATGGAATCTGTTGGCTCTTATATCTTTAAAGCTCAATAAGGTACGATTTGCCTTAGGAGCGTAGAGAGCTTCAGTGACTTTAATCAAGGTGCCATTAGACAAAAGGAATTGGGCCATTCCATGTCCTTGAACTAAACTTGATGGCCCAGCCATTGTAGTCACAGCTGAATATGTAGGAAACATCTCCAAGAATAATTGCCTATGTCGTAGAATGGTGTGCGTAGTCGCACTATCCGCAAGACATTGAAGTTCATCCATTCCTAAAAGAAAAGCTCGTAATTAAAAAAAGGAGTCATAAAGAAAAGAACTCAACTTTTATTAATAAGCCAAACGGAATTACATCATCGTTTCTTTAACCAAAGGAAATCTAATCCAATAAACTAGTTAATGCAAAACAATGGTAGTCGTCTAACTCCTTTCAGTAATTCCAATGTAAATGTGACCAGGTGAGTAGAGAGATGTCGGTGGAGCGAGGCTCACTTAAGTACCACTTATCTCAAAACCTTCCTAGACATCACACTCACATTGAGTACGCCTACTTTGAAGAAAGACTAATAGCATTGGCATCAACTACAAAAATAATATGGCAATTGCCTACATCTCTTGGAAATAAAAAGACTTAATCAAAATCGCCAGTTTCTTGGTCTTAATCCTTGTAGTCTTCCACCCTTAGATCGAGATCTCCATCTTGATCTTCTTGTTCCATATAATTTGCCTCCCTTGCTTCACGATACATCTTGTATGCGTTTGCAACGTTCTGGGATGCAGTACACTTCTTTGCCCAATTTCCACTTGATCCACATCTGAGACAAGCATCATTATGGTCAGGTTCCCTTGATCAAGGCGCTCTGGGAGCGTTTTGTAGACGGTTATTGCCTTTGGTGGCGTTACTACCATAACTAGAGGCTTGGCCTCTCTCTCTCTTCACACATTTACCTCCACGGTTCCGTGCACGCCTATCTTGGCGATTTCCTTCCTCTTTAGGGCGAGAATATGGACCAGAACGTCCAGAATTATCCCTACTCCTAGGGTTTCGCTCCTTGCGTCCTCCCTTAGAGGTGCGACTATAATTAGACTCCGGATTTGACTTGGTTCCCACGGGTCTGGAGTTATAGTTCTGCACAAGTATGTTGTCGTGCTTTTCAGCTACGTTCAAGGCACCAATTAGCTCATGAAATCTTGTGATACGTCTAGCATTGACATCAATCCGATAGTTTTTGGCTATCATCAATGCAGAGACGGGGAAGGTGGAGAGAGTCTTCTCGATCAACATCGTATCAGTGATGTTCTGTCCACAGAATTCCATCATAGACTTGATACGAAGTGCTTCTGAATTGTAGTCAAGTACAGACTTGAAATCACAGAAGCGGAGGCTATGCCATCTCACTTCTAAGTCTGGAAGCAGGGAATCACGGACGTTGCCAAAACGCTGCTCGAGTTCTACCCATAGTCTTCTTGGGTCTTCCTCATTGAGGTACTCATTTTGGAGCGCGTCATTCATGTGCCTTGTCATGAGAATGATGGCTTTAGCTTCATTCGCCTCTCTCGTAGCTCTATTTGCTTCAAAAGCAGCAGCTTGTTGAGGAGTACGCACGTCCTGACTTGGCTCTTGGATAGTAATCAGGATCCCATCAGCCTTAAGATGCTGGCGCACATCACGGAACCACTTGTGGTATCCAGCGCCTGTTGTCTCTAGTGGAGCGAAGCTCAAATTGTTGAGGTTACTCATCCTGAAAAACAATAAGAAAATAGGGTTAGTTTCAGAGCGAAAAAGGCTACCACGAAAAACTATAAAATTTCTGAGCGTAGTCGCTTCCAAGAAATTAGGGATTTTCTGAGCGTAGTCGCTTCCAAGACAATCCAATTCCAAGAGGGGTTTTGGATTAGATCGAAACAACGATGTATGTGGTCGATCGTTTTCTTCTCAACAAACTCTAAGTTTGGAGGACTTTACAAGCTCTAAGCTTGGAGTGAGCACGAACCCCCACAGTTCGGCTATTGGTCTCCCCTATGAAGAAGAAAGGGGGGTAGAAGAAGGGATGTTGGAAGTCCCCGAGAAAAAGAAGAAGAAATTGAAAAACTTCAAAAACGAGAACTTTTAGAAAAGTTTTCCTTAAAAAGTTGTCGGAAATCTTGACCGGAAAAATTGGCCGGAAAAAAGTCGCCTGAAAGTGGCCGGAAGTCGCCGGAAAAAGGTTGACTGGCGTTGACCAGAGGGTTGACTGACGTTGACCGGAGGTGCTGATGTGGCGGCCGGTTGCTGACGTGGCGCTCTGACGCTAACGTGGGCTGCTGACTGGATGCTGACGTGGCTGGGGTCTGACGTCAATGGGCTATGGGCCTGGTTCCTTTGCTTCTGGGCCTAGGGCTGCTGACTGGGCCTGTGGTTGACTGCTGGGCTTGGTTGACTGAAGTAGGGGCAGAGAATACAGGCGGCGGTTTGGTGATGCAGTCACTTCAGGCGGCCGGTTCGGGCAGTTGCAGGCCGGTTCAGGTGGTGATTTTTCGGCTCCAGTGATCTGGGGTTAGGCTACAGCTTCTGGTGGAGTATGGAGGCAGTAGGCTGTGAGGAAGACTTCGAACTGAGCAGAGGGGTTTTCGGTATTTCCAGGGGTCGGTCCGGATAATTTCTGACCGGTTCTGGGGGCAGTGCCGCCGGTTCTGGGCTTCTGGAGGTTAGATCTTCAAGGTGGGCGGCGGAGGTTTCTGGGATTTGAAGGCTACAAATATTAGGTTTCAGGGTTAGGGCTTCGTGCTGATAACGTGTTGTAGAGAAACTGAAATTGAGAGAAATTTGCTGTGTATTCTCATTGATAACAGGGGCCTCTTTATATAGAGGATTACAATGCATAGAGTCTCAATCATACAAGGAAAGATAATATCTAGATTCTTCTAATTAAACCCTATTACCACTAGGTCAAGTAACCTAGAGTTTGGGTCAAACACAAATTAGGGTTTACTTGAACATGCCCTTATTTTAGGCATTTTTATTTTGTTTGTCTGCTAAAATAATGGTTTCAGTGTTTATTACATGAGGAAATTGAAATTAAGTTTCTCCCTGAATTCAGGGAAAAGATACATCAGATTAATGGTCTAAACCCATATATTTCAATAAGTCTAGGGTTGTTTGATTATGTGTAAAGCGATGGGGGGACTTAACGTTAGTTTCTTTTTTCATATAAAGGGTATTAGGGGAAGAGTAGTGGAAAGCTACCAAGTATAGAATAAACTGACCATCTGAGTAAGACTGTAATGCCACATTCACAGAATCACATCAATGTTAAAGAGATTTCTAGTTTTGCTAACATAACTAAGAAACTACATGATCTAATTAAGTTCTTGAAATAGGGTGTCACGTGAAATTATAAGTTTAAGGGGCAATTTGTGAAAACCGAAAACATAGGTATAGAATTGTGATCTAAGGGTAGCTAGTAATCTAATTTTTCTGGTGTGCATGGTTAGAAGAGATTGGATTAATTGAAACCCTGGAGCTGGAATGATATAATCTCTTATTTCAATTTACAACGATATATTAGTACACATTCACTCTTTTGGATTCAGGACGGGATGGCAAACTCTCTTATAGGATACAAAACTGGGACCAATATCGACCAATTATGGATACAATAACCTTATATATGTGGTTAGAAACTCGGTTCAACCTCTTCATCTTCTTATTTTAGTTAGGTTATTTTGATATGATGAAGATGAAGCTTCTTCAGCTGTCAATACATGTATCTAGCTAATAACCACCTCCTTCCTTCTCATCACGGATGTGATAAGATCCATCTTTAATTATTACGAAAAAAAATAAATAAACAAGCAAAAGGTATATAAGGGAAAAAATATTTTAGCCTTAAACAAAAAAAGGAAATTTGTATTAATTGCTTGATTCTCTTAGTAGATATTATTCCCTCTGAAACTAAGCAAGAACAACTTTCCTTTCAAAAAAAAAAAAAAGCAAGAACAACTTTAACGCGTAAAGGGTAGTTTGGGTAGTTCAAACACTCAGCAGTTACAGTAATTTACCAGCACATTAGAAACAGTAGAAGCAAGAATTCACAATAGCAGTATAGCACAAAAGACGAGGAGCACACATTTAAGTGATTTGGATACAGTATATATATAGCTCATTCATACGTTCTTCAAATTATTTCAGATAGCAGTTTGATTTATTGTCTTTGTTCTTATAATTCTTTTCGGATTATTATTAAGAACATTAAACAATGAGAATATTATTGGGGGCACATGCATTCAAAATTAAATTAAAAAAAAAATTAAGAGTGCAGAATCACGTTTGGAGAATGTCCACAAAAAAATACTAGTTGCTCAAAATTCACTATGATGAATAATGATTATTTACTCTCTATAGCAACCTGGTTTCCTCCGTGATTAATTGAAATACGAGAAAGCTTCAGTTTAATGGCCTCAAAAACTGCATTTTGCCTCTCTTCATTTGTCAACCACAAAAACAAGCAACGATCAATCATGTCCTTGCCGCAGCTTAAAGGGGAACCTCCCTTCCCAAACCTTGTAATCCTTGCTAGATTTGAATCTGAAGGTTCGTCAGCATAGTTCTCTAATATGTGACTAATGGCACCACACCAAATTGGTCGAGCTACTTTAAGAAAGTCACGCAAAACCAAAACTGGAAGGTTCACACTACCCAGCTCAGACTCACCATGTCCACCTTTGCCATGGTAATCTGACCCTCCTAGCTTCAGAAGACCGTAAGTATCAGCTAGATCACTGTATGCTGTCAACAGAATAAGCAGATAAGATGAGAACCGAATGAAGAAATCTTTAGGATTGTAAGCATTCAAATGCCAGAAGCCAGTAATGAAGGGATTAAAGGTTATAGAACCAAGAGGCTCTACATGACAATTCATGCCAGTTGAAAGTAATTACATCCAGAATATCACTTAAAATTGCTTCATGTCTCACGGAGTATCTGGCGTTAACACTTACTAAGAACACTAAGAGTCTTAGTAAAACATACCAATTTTCTAATCTATCTTAACTCTTTAAAGGATATGTTTGGTAAAACTGTAGGCGCATCCCGGGGCCCCTAATGTAATAAGGGATACCGGATACCATATGAACTGATAATGGTCATTTCATATCCTTCGAAAGCAGATTAATGATATCCAAAAGTGTTGGGCAACAACCACCCGATCTACCCTATATGTCCTTGATTTAAAAAAAAAAAACTTAAAACACTGCTTTACCATAATATAAAATTTACATATAGGGGTAATTTTTCTCTTTAAAAAAATTACAACTCATTTAATTTATTACAGCCTACAACATACTTGTATCTATACCCAACGTTCATTCTCACTCTCATCTTACAGCAACTTATACACCTCACTACATATGGATTAAAAAAAAGAAAAAAAAAATTCAAATTTCAATATAGATAAAAATATGGAGGATGTGACGAGAAGTTGAGAACGTAGGTTAGATGAGAAACTAGTAGGATCATAGTATCCCCACCCTATCGAATAATTTCAGAATATTACCATTTATTCAGCAGTCTAAGATAAAAAGTAGATTTTAAGATTACATACCAGTCAGTTTTCCATCACTTCTGTAAACTTCCATCCCATGAAGACCAGCTTCTTTCAAACTTCTGATGATGGCAACTGTATTTTTCAATGCCCATGGATGAGCTAGCACAGCCACACCTCCCGTATCACATATCATTTTTATTGCATCCTCTGTTGGCGGTTCACTTCCCCTGAACCCAATGAAATGTGAATCTTTTATTACAAAGGTTTCTTAGTCATACATATACACAAAAGGTAACAGCATGTGTGTGTATGTAACAATAAGCTTAGAATATTACGTAGCATATGCAGGTCCACCATCGAAAAGATAGCGGGCAAAAGCTTGTTTCAGATTTTCCACATAACCGGCTTCAACCATGGCTCGGGCCACATGCAATCTCCCAGGAGCAACTCCCTTGCCTGCAACCCTTGCAACATGCTCCCACGTAAGAGGAAACTTAAGCTTGTTCAATTTGGAGACCATATTCTTTGCACGAAGATAACGACCATCCCTTATATTAGACAAGAACTTTTCAAGCTCTTCAAAACTTGTTGGCCCGCAGCTGCTGTAATATGCAAGGATGTGCACTGGTTCCTCCGGTTCAGACTCTCCTCTGAAACCATAGTCCCAAAATCCATAGTTATTGAAGAACTAAACATATAAAATTAATCCGATAAAACTGATTTATTTGATATTCTCTTGCATTTTCTTGGAAAAAAACAATTTTTATGAGAATAAGGTACGGCATTCTGTAATCGTATATCATAAACTGATAAAATTGAAACAAGGAAAAGAAACTTGCACGGAAGAAGGTAAATCACGAGTAACCAATGTAATGGTTTGCAGAGTTTGATATCATGCACAAGGCATAACTTTGGATAATTTACCTTGGTTGGAAAATTGTACTGATTTCAACACCAGGAATTATCTTCATGCCAAATCTCCGAGCTACTTCTAGGGCCTCAGGGATGCCAGACATTGTGTCATGATCTGTCAGAGCAAGAACTTTCACCTGTTATAAGCAAATATACTAATTAAACCTCACTACGTTTCAGTATGTACTCAGTTGTTCTCAAGTATTATTAATAACAATTTTGCTAGCTAAAGAACTTCTGATACTCAATTATTCAAAATTAGGAATTACAATTTTGCTATGCAAAGAACTTTCACCTGTTATAAGCAAATATACTAATTAAACCTCACTACGTTTCAGTATGTACTCAGTTGTTCTCAAGTATTATTAATAACAATTTTGCTAGCTAAAGAACTTCTGATACTCAATTATTCAAAATTAGGAATTACAATTTTGCTATGCAAAGAACTTTTGAGTGTTCGGAACATGTATAAATTTGATGCATTGTGAACATCAATTACACCACAAGATTAATGCAGAGAAGAAAGCTCAAGTATGTCTTTTTGATACTACATCCAATTCCAATGAAGGTATATCAGTTTGCCTCATTTTGACAATACAAAGAACTAGGTATGTGAAGTTGTAGACATAAGAGATTAAGACGTCCTTGTTCCCCCTGTTTGACAAGGGCAGTCACTAAGAAACTATGGTGCACATTACCGATTGCATGACTGTACTATCTAATTTTGAAAGATCACAATACAGACCAACCACTTGCAAATTATGGCTCAAACAGTAAGCTGACATGATCCTTTCTGGGTGCTCAAGAAAGCTAATTATATATATATATATATATATATATATATATATATATATATATATATATATATATATATATATTGGCTAACGGCTTCTACCATACAGTGCACGCAAGCAGTGAAAACAATTGTCAGCAAATACAAGGTTGGAATCCATCAAAGACAGTGGTTTCTTAACATCTGGAGCGGTCTCAATTAAAAAAATAAAAAAACGCTATGGTTTACTTTTACAGTTTGTAGTTTGCATCATGTTTCATATACATGCTCTGCTGACATCTATGAACAATCAAGTATTTTCCAGCATGGGATTGGTAATTGGTCCCACCATCCATATATACCATACCTCTATTGATGACAGTATAGGTGAAACTAAATAAACGACGGAAAATTCGCTCTGAAGCGTATAACTCAGAATAAAGATACAACATATGAGAAGGAATTATGATATGAGGTGAAACATTATATGTGTCTTTTATACTAGGTGAATATATATATATATATATATATATATATATATATATATATATATATATATATATATATATATATATATATCTTATAAGTCACTACTTATAAAGAATTAAGCCCAAAAGTATATGAAAAATTTACAATATATATCATTTATATTAGGTGATAATGATATATAGTTCTCAATACATAAGCCAGATACATAGACAGAAACCGATACCTATTTAATCTTCTCAATCAATCTGATATAGAAAATTAAGCCCAAAAGCGAAACATAAAAAATAAAAATAAGAAACGGATCCAGTTTTAGGTGTCCAGCTGAAAGACCAATATAAGCCAAACTGTTGGACGAAAAGAATAAATGCAAGCAGAACTCACCCCATTTCCATGAGCCCTTTCCACCAACTTGGAAGGCGAAAGAAAGCCATCACTGCATTTTGAATGTGAATGCAATTCAAACACTACCTTCTCTCCACCTCTTCCGAGAGTCTTCTGAACCCCAAAATCATCCACAACACAAGAAGCTGCAGTGGAAGCCGGTGAAGAAGCTTGATCCAAATAAACCCATTCACTCACAGACTTGAAAGCCAGAGTCTGCTCAGTGGTCATTTTCTTCTTACTCCCCCCCACGCTTTTTCTTCTTTGTTTTCTTGGGGCTCTGTTTGTTGGAAATACTTGGGGTGTGAATGACATAACTGTCGCCCATCCCTAATTGGAACAAGCAAGACTGTGGTTTGATGTTCTGGTTTGTTTATTTAGACCATCAGTCAATCTGTCTATCTATAGCAACCTATCTCTTTTGTGGGCTAGTTTGTCTCTATTTAAATACGTGGGGGGTGACCTTCTGAGCTGGTTGAAGCCTCTGATACCTTCACAACCAGCTACGATTCGAGGTTGTGCCTGGAAGAGATACATAAACGAGAAGCTAAAAATTACAACGAAAACCAGTTGACAGAAACATGCAAAAGCAGAGCAACCCATGATAAATATACAAAAAGAAGACATATGGGAAATGGAGAGCTAGTTATTTGACAAGTTCAAAACTTGGGATTTCAAAAATTTGTAAACAATCAAAATGTGTCTTCAAAAACATTCATCCTAATCAATTACTCAACTTGGGTCTTCCTCAAAACAGATACTGAATCCCACAGAATCAATGGTAAACCTTTTTCAATTGAACTTTGAGAATTACTTTTTCCAGTAAAAATTAAAAGTCCGTACACCAAGCTTGACAGACCTATGAACACATTGTGAACAAGGACAGAGACACAAGTGAAGCAACATATAAATCTCTCAAAGTTGAGGTAAGTGATAAACATAGGAAAGGAATCAAATCCAATTCGACGAGACCTAGTTCTCTATTCAAAACAAAAAGAGTCCCCAGAATCACATACCTTAACCTCGAATGGAACTCACCAATTCTGTCTTCGTGTTGGTGCGGCTCCTTTCTTCTTCTGGGTTTTGCCTTCGTTCGTTCCGCAAAACTGGGGCTTGCTTTTGTTCCAGACTTCCAGTACAAGTGTAATAATACTCTATAAATCAAACTCCGGGTTGACCCGTACGAGTGAGTCGGGTTTAACCGCGCTCCGCCTCATCTGCTACTTTTTGTTTTTGGTCTGCTGGTTCCGGGGGGGGGGGGGGGGGGCCTATTCTACATATACTACAGCTGGGTTTATTATTTTCGACTGTTCATCACTGTTCACCTGAAAAAGACATCTTTGCCCTTTCATTGTTTCTTCAATTGACGGTTGCCAATTGGCGAGTAATAAGCTCCTACAAGTATTTTGTAGGCCTAGTCGAGCTAAATGCCTGTGTATGCACTCTAAGTGCCTTGTCTGATCTAGCGAGGCGACGATCCATTCTGATTAAATGGGAGCAACCTCCTAGTGGCAGAATGAAACTAAGTGTCGTCAGATTTATTTTCCGACGGCAACATAGTAGGAAAGCTGTGAAATTGGTAATTATGCTTCGTTGTAATCGAGTTATCTTTCCGTTATGTCACCGCTATTTCAAAGCAAATGGAGTAGCTGGTAGAGCACTCTTTGCTAGTTGGTGTATGCTAGAATACATATATTTTATAGAGACTCCTGCTATTATTTTGGGACGTTCTCTAGATGCTTATTGTAATCCGGGGTTTAGACTCAATGTCCCCCCCCCTTGTATTCGGCAGTTTCATTAATCAAGACTTGAGGGCAGCCGCCGCACCAGCCCTTTATTTCAAAAAAAAAAAAAAAACTCGGTTTACTATTTTCGATTGTTCATCACTGTTCACCTAGAAAATACATCTTTTCCCTTTCATTGTTTCTTCAATTGCCGGTTACCACTTCTGAGAGATTCTATTTGTTTCAGTGCAAAGACAGAGAGAGACTGTGAAAGGAAAAAAAGAGTGATCGATCTAGATTTGTTTGACAAGATCGAGGTGCAAAGATAGAGAGAGATTGTGAAAGGAAAAGAGGAGGAATTGGTGTTGGTTTGGTTGGGAAGAGGTACGTGGATGCCAAGATTTGGATCGACTTTGGGAAGGTCCTTTCAGCAAGAGAAGAGGTGTATGTTTGATTGCAGAGACGGAGAGAGACTGTTAATATCGTTGGAGAAGAAGCTTTGAACCTAGAAGAGAGGACATCAGTTGATAGCAGGTAATTTAGAAAGAAGAAGAAGAGGGATTTGGGTCTGGGTTTGTTTTGGATTGCTTATGTATCTTCTTTTTTTTGTCTACTACTGGGTTTTTGTTTTGAAATGCTCCGGGGAATTGCAAGTTTAGTCACCGTGTTGGAAGGAAGAACAACCGGGTAATCAGTGTTGAAATTAAGATTGACTTTTTATGCTTTGCCTCATTTATCATTGATGTCAGTTATTAATGTGTAATTATCTATATTTGCAGGTGATTGTTTTGAGCAAGAATCTTGGTTTCCTGTTGTGACTAAACGTTAAGAACTGCTTTGCTTATTTTGGCCCTGCAGCACTCAGATCAAACTGCCTAATTATGCAACTGACTCTGTGAGTTAATTTCTCCAAAGTTTCATTCAGCAAAGTGGGAAATTTTGGATTATATGCAGTTTCTGAAATGTGCATATGGTTTGATGGCTGAAATACAGAATTGTGATTCGATTCCAATGCTTTCATCGCATAATCAGTTTATATATGTTGCATCTGATTAGGCCATACTTTGCTTCTCACACTCTATTAATGTGAGAAAGTGCATTATACTTATGCTTTTGATGATCTCCCATTCTTACAAATAAATGGAGTGAAGTATATTGATTACACGCATTTTTATACGTGTAATTATATCTAAAATATTAGAATTAAGTTAATTCTCAAGTAAATTATTATGTAATTAATTCATTTTTATTTATTGTGTAGGAAATAAGCGGGATTGAGGAAATCAAAGGAAAATGACGCAAAATGGAGCAATTTGGAGTTTTTAGCAAAAAGACGAAATTGTGGAAATCTTAATTAAGCAATTAAGTTAATTGACTAATTATGCAATTAAGCTTAATTGGTTAATTAAGCACAAAATGTGCAGCTATGTTGTTTAATTGCTTAATTGTTAAATTGCTTGTCACTTCATGGTAGGGCTGTAAATAGGCTCGATACAGCTCGTGTTCGACTCATATTCGGCTCGATTTTAACTCGTTCGGCTTGTGTTCGTAAAATAAATGAGCCGAGCTTGAGCTCAATACTAAGCTCGATAAAAAAACAAGCCGAGCTTGAACAAGGATATATTCGGCTCGTCTAGCTCGTAAGTAGCTCGTATTTTTCATGAGTAGTTCGAACTTGTTAAAACTCGACTCGTTTGTTAAACCTCGACTCATGAAAATTTATAGTATAAATAAAAATATAAATTTTTTAATCTCAAAACTTTAATTCGTTTTATTACCTTCCTTTTTAATTGGAAGAGAATCTGAGAATTTAAGTAAAGTATATTACAATAATCAAATTTGGATTATTATTTTAAATTTTCTTTCTTCCTTTCTTATCTTTATAATTTAAAGTCAAATGAGCTAAGCCGAGCCTATTCAAGCTCGAGCTCGTTCAATAAATCGAGCCGAGCCGAGCTTGAGCATGGAAAAAAAAATTCAAGCTTTAGCCTGGCTCGAGCTCGATAAAAAGTAAATGAGCCGAACATGATCACCCTGGTATTTGCTCTGACTCGGCTCATTTGGACCCCTACTTCATGGTCTGTTGGCTTTGTTTAATTCCTTTATTTTCTTTTGTTTTCTTAGCCGTAGATTTTCCTGGGATCCCTCGCACCCATTATAATCCAAGCGCCCATTTGTTAGCGAGAGAGAGATATATATACAACCATCTCTACCACTATGAGGGACTGACACCAGCGCCGCACTCACCATTCTCAAAGGAGCCCTCTCCTCTCCACCCTTCCATTTTTCTTATTTCTTTACTTTTCTTTTGGGCATTTGGAGAACTATTCACACAAAGCTTCAAGGAATCCATCAAAGTTTACAAGATTCAAGACTTGGGTAATTGTGAGAGTTGTAATTCAAGACTAGTCATGCTAGCTTTTTAGCTATTTGTGACTATTCTTGTTTTCTCATATTTCTATACTCTTTTCTTTTTGAATTTTGTATCTTTGATGTTCATAATTATGGGTAGTGAGTAATTTTCTTGAATTTTGTGTAAAAGATGTTTAATTTAATGTAGTGATGCAATTTTGTTAGGATCACAATGTGTAGTAGGCCAATTGTTACGATCCCCGGGATCGTAGCCATGGAACGACATCGCAGAGGAAAGGAATTAAGATTAAATCTAAAGAAACTAAGAAGATAAAGACTGATTTTTCATTGATGCCTCAAAATGGCTGGAATACAGAGAATATAAGATGGATGGTATTGTCCTTGACACTACGGTAGATCAACACGTGTATCAGGACCACAACTGAAAATGGGCTGCTCTAAATGGGTTCAGGACTTATGGGCTCATGCATAACTATTGGCCTAGTACACATTGTGATCCTAACAATCCTCCCCCCTTAAAGAAGGCATGTCCTCATGCCTTGGTAAAGAACACTGTAAACCGCAGGTCGATGTAGCTCTTGTATCTGTATGCTGACCAAGAGTATTGGTATAGTAATAGCCTGTGAGTAGAAAGAGTGACAGCTTCTTAGTAGAAAGAACATTTGTCACTGCAATCGTCCTACTTGTTGCATCCGAACTGGTGCCATTATACCGAACACTATCAACATCGGAAAATGATGTTTTTGTGCCTAAAGGAGGAAAAAAAAAAGTGACTTGAGGTACATATGCAAAGCTAAGCTCTTTGTTTTTGACTTAACCACCAAAATGCTTCTATCAGAGTGTTGTAGAACCTCATTCCTAGCCCACATTCCTCATATTTTAGTTTGTCAAAAACACACTCTACCATCTGCCAGTTAGAGTTGCCATCATAGTCTCCCTTGATCATCTCCTCCATCACTTGATGAATATCTGATACCCTATTTGTGAGCATCTCGTTCAGCAACTTAGTGACATCATCCCACTAGTCAATCCTTGCATAAACAAGATGCATCATGCAATAGCACATGACGTTGGGCAATATCCCTAAAGCTTTAATCTCTTTAAAGTGCTCCTCATACTCATTAACAAGATCTCCAAAACTCTGTTGCCCACTGAACACATGCGGCTTACAAGTCTTCTCAAAAATTGCAGTGATAACCAAACGTGAAATTTCAGAAATTTCAGAAACTGCAGTGGTGGTAAGTGCATAGGGCCAACCTTGAAGACTTTCACAGATCATATTAATTTTGGTGGCATGCTTGCAAATGTTTCCTTGCATCGACCACACAGTCACAAAAGGAAAATTCTAATCCCGGAATCCACACTAGATGTATAATGTTACAGTTCTTCTGGCTTGAAACCTTGGCAAAGAGAAGGCTTTTATCATCCATGGTAACAGTAGAATAAGAAATTTGCAGTACCCTGTGCCAAGACTTAGAAGCAATACATTCTTCATTGACGTTTTGAAAAGAACCACATTTATCAGCATATTGGTCCAGCCCGTAGCCTGAGTGCAGCTCTGTTGTCAACTTGTGTACTAACGAATGAACTCTTTGGAGTGTTCCAAGATGTGAATCAGCAAACAATTTCACTTTCAACTCTACATGATATGCTTCAATAGCACCACATGCCTCCTGATGCGCAAAATTAACTACAGGTGTGAAAAGGAAGTGTAAGGCCTTGAGAACAACCACTTTACATTCAACTTGAGGCACAGACAACATAATCTTTGTTTCATTCTTGTGTTCAGAACAACCCCATGTAGAAATAGCTCCCTCAAAATTTTGTACCATGTTGTCCTTGAAGTTTCTCAATACAAACATAAGATCACAGTAAGAAGAAATTAGGTAATATGCCCATGTACAAGTGGTGTGAGATTGTAGTGATATCACCTTTGCGTGCAGCGAACACATGTTATAGTGAGCCATTTGTGAATCTGAGTTGTTAATGTGCAAGTCTTCACCAAAATAAAAAACAAGTCTAGTAGCAAATGCTCCAGTGGGAGTGATGAGAGATATTATCAAATAGCATAGCTGGCAATAATCAAAGATAGGCTTCAAGAGAAACCATTGTGGCACCAGAGTAAAAAATGGAAATTTAAGAAGTGAAGTGCTCTTGCCAATATTGCTTTTATCTTCAGGAATCAACAGCAAGCAAGCATGGAAAGTTAGGTGCACAATAGGTTGAATAGCAATTGTAGTCATTAGAACCACTGGACAAGAATGGTACCCCGAAGATGAGAAAGCAAAATTGATTTGGAGAAAATCAATAGTTTCAACAATAGAAAAACTTCTTGGCTGAAAGATTGCTCTAATTATATTCTCAAAAATGACACCCATTTCAATTGTAATGATTATTGTACCACGGGTTTGTAACAGAACTATGTCCTTGCACATTTGAACATACCAAAAAACACTACGTGGAGCAGCATGAGTTAAATTTCTATGAGTCATCCCACAATTAATGAAGGTGGGCTTTACCTTTGGAATCAGCAAGCAAATCATCACAGAGTCAAACCTGAAAGAAACCATTTGTGCAGAGGTTGTTGGCTGACAAGGATTTACCTTCAACAAGATAAAGTCACGAAACTGACAACTAAACACTTGAGGAATAACCCTTGAATAGAGAGATAACCCTTTTACCTTTGACATTTGAATGAACATGCAAAGAGGAGGTTGATTTTGTGCACCTTTGATACCAGAAACAAGTTTTTCAACAGCTTCTTGTTTGAGCGGCTCAACCACTAGGAACAATTTGGACCCACCTTTATGAGCCACATTGCTAACCTCAATTTCAACATCAGAATCTTCTTTAGATCTCATATCATACTCTTTTTGACAAGGAAAACTATGCAAGAGTTCCTTTGACTCCTGCCCATTTATATTCTCAACTGGAGCACATATAGGATGAGATCGTTCTCCATTGATACAAGGAACAATCTTATCAATTGCCACAATTGCACAGTCCCTATTTCCATCGGTAACGGTCATCTGAGGATTCAAGAGAAAGTCAATATCATTGAATTGTGACATAGACTTGAAAAGCAATGGAGCCCTCTCAGCTGACATAGATCTTTTATCTATATGTTGTTTAATTGTTGGCCGGGGAAAATTGCCGCCTGACAAGTCCGTTGAATCATCTCCAATATAACCAGTATGAATATCAGTGTTATCATAAAGCAACTCCTGAAATTCCTTGCTTTCATCTGGGTTGAATCCATCTATTACACCTTTTTTATCAATTTTCCAACTAGTATTAACACCACCCACAACTTCCATACTTTGATCACCACAAACTAATGTAGCAATTGAAGCAGTAGGTGTACTGCCCACAACATGATTCATACTAGCATTATCACTAAATCCCAATATCACATCAGTGGAAGACAAAATCAATTCACAATCGACAGGGGTTCTACGAATAATACCATTATTAGCAGGAATAAGTGATGACAAAGCCTCAGTTGTAGCTGCAATTAATTTGGGTGTTGATGACGGTGGAGTATCAACTTGGCTCGCCGGAGATTGCGACGAACCCCTCAACAACCGTAGCTCTTCCTTGAATTCAGATATGAAGGTATCCATCGAGCTCTTCAAAGATTTTGGCATCTCACACAGCTTAGCATCTGTGTGTTCTTTATGAATTTGTAATTCGCCGGAACCTCGTGGTGGTGACAGTGGTTTCTCAGCCCTCTTAAGCTTGACCGTAGGCTCAGGTGTGAAAGAGGAGTAGGATGAATCAACAATTTGGACCTCCCAATTATGTACCCGGTCAGTTTCAAGAGAAATTCGGTCGTACTCGGGTATGGGACGGAGTCGGTTTGGATATGCAATTGTATGTGGTTGCTCACAAGCGGGAGGTGGAGGAGCAGAATGGTAAATAGGTTGTGTAGTCATGGTTTTTGTGGGGACAAACTGAGAATAAACACTGGGAATTGATGGTTCATGTGAATGGCTTTGTGAAATTGAAGGATGAATCCATAGATTTGGGTTAGGATGAGGTGAGTGGTAAGTTGGGATGTATGGGTCACGAGGAGTGGTGGTGAGAGGCTGCTGAGCAACACTTGGAAATCATTTAGGGAATAGGTGGCCATTGATGATGATTGCGGAAGGGTTGAGTTGCAATGGTGGGTAAGGGTTTGGTTGCGATGAAAATTGGGTAAACGCACAGGTAGAGCTACCGTAAGGATGATAAGGAGCGTTATAATACCCGTCGGAGATCCCACCGCCGTAACCCGCCGAAGAAATGCCCAGTTGCGGGCTCTGATACCAATTGTTACGATCCCCGGGATCGTAGCCATGGAACGACATCGCAGAGGAAAGGAATTAAGATTAAAGCTAAAGAAACTAAGAAGATAAAGACTGATTTTTCATTGATGCCTCAAAATGGCTGGAATACAGAGAATATAAGATGAATGGTATTGTCCTTGACACCACGGTAGATCAACACGTGTATCAGGACCACAACTGAAAATGGGCTGCTCTAAATGGGTTCAGTACTTATGGGCTCATGCATAACTATTGGCCTAGTACACATTGTGATCCTAACAAATTTTCATATGATGGATGTTTATATCAATTATTGTTGGGTTGAAATGCATGTCTAGGAGCCTAGTCAACTCTAGAGTGTGTATTTTGAGCATGTCTAGGACGGAGTTAGAGGCTTAATCCTCTCTAATTCCTAAGCTAGAAACCTTCAATTTCGTATTCGAGGGGTTATAAGCATGGTGATTTACACCCGTTGCCTGATTGCACGGGCGGGTCGCTTAGTAGTCTAATTCCTCGATCTCTAGGCCTCTCGATGTGAATTATGGATCCTTGAACCGGCTCTAATTCATGTCAAGTGAGTTCCTACGACCCTTGAACCGGAGTAGGAATACAATGAAAGAGAATTTCAGTCCTTGAGCCTTGAACCGCCTTGGATATGACTACCGCCGAAGTAGGAAATTTGCATCTAGATTAGATTAGCTTCTGACACATAAGATTTGGGTGAAGGAACTTCCCTATCACCCGACATTCCCATCTATTTGGTTTACACTTTTATTAATTTCTTTGCATTTTTATTAATTGTTTTACATTTCATGACATTTTGTTAATCTAAAATCATCTCTCAAAATATTGAATTCCGACTTATTGTAGAAAATCATCACTAGACTCTTAGTTTTGATTAGGCTTTGGTGAAAACTAAAGCCGAGCATTGCTAAGGCTTGGTGCCTTAGATTAACATTTTTATTTGTTTTATTTTCCTTTATTTGCTAAGTGTCTTTAGTTCCGACTACTCAAGGATTGTGGGTTAGCCACTAATCCCCGTGGTACGATAACTTTGGGCTAAATACTTCCCATACTTGACACGATTCGTACACTTGCGAGAGTTTATGCATCAAGTCATATATAATGTCCAATATGAATTTGGCTTAGGCTTTCCAGATTCAGAGTTCCCTTTCACCTTTGACTTGATAATTACCTTTTTGATTGAAGATATATATTGTATGCAGTAAATTGATAGTAAATCCATGGATGTATTGGTTAAGTAATCACAAAAATTATTAGAAAAAGAGACAACTGTAAATATCATAGATCGCTGAAATGTATTATATCATGTGTTCTAGCCGGCCTCAAATTGGTGTTGTGATTTGTATTTCTTCATTGCTAACACGTTAGTGAACTTAAAACATACTTTGGACTCTTAAAAAGTTTGCAAGAATATTGGATCTCAAAAATCAAGTTCTTCCTATACATTGTACAACAGATATTTAATATGTTAGGTAAAAATACAGGTACTTTCAAGTCTTTGCTGTGTTTTAAATAGAGTATCGACTATGTCTATAGACAAACCAATATCAGCAAGAAAACTTTTAGCACCAAAATAGACTTAAGAAGAAAAATGAAAAAAACAGCAACTAACAAGGTCTCACACTCTCACCATCTAGATCCCACCTAACCACAAATGTAGATCTAATGAATTGATACCTAAGAATCAAATTACTAGGTGCCAGATTTTTGGTGTGTCAAATTTTTTTTTTTTTTTAAGCTTTTGCTTCTAGTTCGAGTAGCTTTGTGTTAAAGTTAGTTTTGACAGCTTTATAATTAATTTTGAAATTTCATTGCCGTTTTGTTTGGATTTTCTAGATTCTATGCAAAAAAGTGTACACGTTATTCTTCTACTGCTGTTCCTCTATGTATAGTTTGCTATGACACCCGTCTTTTGCTCTTATTCAGGTATGTGCGTTTTGATATAGAATTGATGTGTTTACATTGGTATTCATTATTGGTGGTGATGTAGATTGATTAGTATTTTGAGGAATAGTTGTTAATTCAGTGATCATGTGTTTGGAGGTGCTCTTTGGTTCAGATTTTTTGTACTCTAGTCATGATGATATTGCATATACTAATTTGTGTAGAATGATATAAACACAGAAGAAATGAATTGCAATGCGTTGTTTTGAGTTTGAACTTGATAACTTTTTTTTGAATGAAATTAGATAGTCTCATAGAAATACATGATCTCATGGTTGCTCTAGAAATTGTTAAGAGTAATCCAAGTCATATAAAAAATTACACTGTAGTCAAATGAATTTTAAAAGAAGGAATACTTTGTTAGTCGTTATCTTTATAAATACTAGAGTTTTGCATTGGTTACTGATTTTCTGCACTAGAAATCATGACTCAATATTTGAGGTGAAAACCTCAGGTTTATAACAATTGATGATGTTTTTACTTTCATCATCATCTAGCTAGCTAAGTGTGCAGGGTCTGTAAGCATCTTCTGTGTTTGTGCATCTAAAGTATTATGATATTCTGTAAGTACTTTTCTTTTATTCTGCAGATCTCAGCAACAGTGTGTGACACTTCTTTAGATGTTTCGGCTTCAAATATAAATATTCCAGGTTGTTTGTTTATAGCTATTGAAATTTTTTCCCTAAATTTTTCTTTAATTAATGGTTGATATTGTTCTTTTTTCAAAAGTGAGCACAATTTCTTAACTAATGGGAATAATGATGTCGATGTTACACATTTCATTTATCATTATATCCGTATAGTCTCAGTATATTTATTTGTTGCAGAAAGTCACAGGATACATGTGATTGTAAATGAAGTTTTGTGTTGATGCATTTTTGACACTAAACTATTACAGAATTTTGAAAATGTCACTCAGCAATGTTCATGCTTGATAATATGTTTCTCAAAGTAAATTGAATGTTAGAACATAGACCTGTTTTCACTCATAAGTCAGATTTTATGTATATGTAGAAAGAGTTAAAGACCCTGTCTTGAGTTGTCTAATAAATTATAATGAGGTGCTAGTAGCAACACAATGGATGGTGAAGAAATCTGTAGGATTAACAATTTTCCTTATTTTTTACCATGTCATCTGATTTCTGAATTTAGCAGAAAAACAGAAGCAAAAAATGAAAAATTATCTTTATGTTTCTGCTTTTATAGTCATTTTATATGAACTTGAGTTTGTTGACACAAAAACTGCCGTTCATATAGATGAAGTCCAAAACTGCAGTTCAAGAAGCATCTAGAAGAAGTCCAAAACGTCATATACAAAGGTGATATGGATTGGGAGTCATTTTTGGCAAGAAAAGATGGATAAAAATCAGATTTAGAGTCCGTATTGGATGTAGATTGAGTTTTGACGAATTTCCAAGTATTTATCTAGAAGACGTCAAAAAGGGAGAGTTTTGAGGAGAATCTACTTGGTATGCAATCAGAAAAGGAAAATAAAAGAGAATATTTATCAATTAAAGTTTCCTGATTACATAAATATTGCAAGATATGCATCAAAGACAAATCCGATTCAAATCAGGAAATCTTCCTGTGTAGATCAGTCAACTTCGAAAGAGTCCTGAGAGCAGCTCAGAATGATCCAGATTATGATCCTTATATGGTTGGAAATCTACGGATGTCTAGTTTCCATATATTTTTACGGTTGATCAATATCAATTTTTTAGAATAAGTTATGGCTGATTTAGCACACGAATGTCAATCTGCCCGAGAATCTGTTTTGTGCAAATAAGGAGAGTTTTGGATGTGAATATATTTTGGACGATCTTGGGAAGGTCTCTACTCCATATTTGGTCTGATTTTGAGGATATATTGCAGCCATGATGATGTGGACCAATGAGAAAATTCAAGTGGAAATCTACATCAACACAAAGAAGGAAATTGAATCAGAATTGAAGACAGAGATCTTGGCATGGGTTGACGTCTAAAGTTTCTCTATATATACACACACCTATGTTGGATGTCCCAAGCATCTTCCTTCACCTCATCTAGCCATCTCTCTCCCTCTATATACGTCCATCCCTTCCACAACTCTAAAATCTCTCAAACCCTTAATCAAATAACGCAATCCTCCCCTTTTCTCTCTCAAAATTTCGTCATCCTCTCTTCAAGTCAAGAAGCCGTGATCAAACTCCATCAACACATCTCCTTGCCGTGGTCCTCATCTTGCCTTCACCACCTTTGAAGCTTTCTTGCATCCTTGAGATCTTCAAAAGTGTAACCATGTCCTTTTCTAGTTTAATTTCTGTTTTCTTCTCTTGTAATTCAAAACAGATTTTTGTTTTGTTATTTTGGATGTTTTGAATTCTTGTTAGATTAAAGTTTGGATGTTAAAGATTGATTTCCAATAACCATGATTCCATGAAGCATGTTTTGTTTTAGGTTTTTCAGATTATAATTTTTGATTTCAGATATGTCTTGATTGTTTGTTGATTTTGTGCTTCAATCCCACCTTTTATGTGTTCATGTTCTTTGGTGCTCAACTTAGAATTATAAGCATGTAATTGCATCCTAACTAAGATATGCTAGCATTCTAGGTCTTAATTGCTTAAGTGGAAGACCTATGATTCCTTAGGTAAATTAACAATGGGCTTTTGCATGATAAGATTAGCATTCTAACTTGTTGTCTTTGCTTAAATCAATCAAACTTCCACATGTTTTTAATGCGTTAATTGTGTTTTGTTAATGAATTGATCACTCACTAGCTTTGCATGATTAATAGGGTTGATTATGGCGTGTTCATTTAGTTAATCTAATTAAGGGAAGTAATAAGGACTTTGTATGCGTTCATCTCCGTTCTTGATTGATTTCTTTTTATGACATGTTTGATTCGAAATTTATGTTTGATAATCTGCTTAACGTGTTAATAGTTGTTAATTATATCTCTACTTCCTCCATTCATCTACTTCCACTTTTATTCAGATTTGTTTGATCACTTGTATCATATTTAGTAGTTAGATTTAAATACAAACTCTTATAAATCCCCTTATCTAGTAATTTTTGTAATTATATACTTTTTTTTATTTTTGTTTTATATTTTGTGAATAATACTTATTTGTTTAACGTTTTTGACAGGAAGTATACCCAAATCCTCGGCTTAGAACGATACCCTACTTGCTCTTAACTACAATCTGATGCAGGGTTTTAAATTGGCACTCACTTTGAGCGTATCATGCACCTCTTATTTATACATTTTTGCAAAAAGGGTCCAATCAAAGTTGAGCAACCAAAACCAACACCAACTTTTCTTGAGAAATTATTAGATCCAAAAAATGGTTCAGAAAGCAAACTTTTTCGAGAGAATATTAGAGTTTAGGGCTAAATACAAATTACTACCCTGTGGTTTAGGTCCAAAATCAATTCAGTCCCTGAACTTCTAATTTCATCAAAAACACCCCTGCACTTTCAATTTTGATCTAATAGGTCCAATTTGTTAGTTTTCCGACAATTGAGTTATTTAACTTGTTAACGTGGCTCATATATGACCTATGTTTTATGATGTGGTGTCGAGGTGGTCTGCATAGTCAATTTAAGATTGAGTCCTACTATTAAAAATAAATAGTTTTTCAACAAATAATCCAACTATAACTTGAACCCATAACAGAATATTAACGAATTGGACCTATTAGATCAAAATTGAAAGTGCAGGGGTGTTTTTGATGAAATTAGAAGTACAGGGACTGAATTGATTTTGGACCTAAACCACAGGGTACTAACTCGTATTTAGCCCTAGAGTTTATAATTCGATGTTTTCTTTTACATCAACGAGAGTAACAATTGATCGTGAAATAAAATTGGATCAGGTCCTTATGTTTTTAAAATTAGCAGTCAAGTACATCATTTAATAGGCTCTATATTACCTTCTAATGGACAATGTCCTAAATATGCTCAATTGTATATATATGATACAAAAAATGAGATTTCAAATCGTATTAATGCTATTGATCCAGCTCATGTTAATCAAAATATTAAACCAGACACTGTTGCAGGACTTATTAAAATGTTTGATGAGATTAATGAATTAGTAAAAGAATTTCGAATGAGGAGAGATAAATTTGAAAATCATTTAACATTCCTAAGAAGCTGAAAGAAATCTTTAACATCCTCAAGAAGAAGAATGACCAGGATAACGGTGATCAGAATGAGGAGGAGCTGCATCTAAGAAGGAGAAGGCTGCATCTAAGAAGAAGGAGGTTGCGTCTAAGAAGAATGAGGAGGCGGCAGCAAAGAAGGAGGCAGCAGCTAAGAAGAAGGAGGAGGTAGCGGCTAAAAAGAAAAAAGCTGCTGACACCACCTTGTATGTGAAGTATTTTTAGTTGGTTGGGTGGCTTGCCGACATATTATCACCCCCTTGTGGTAAACCGGACTAAGCTAAGTGTAGCTAGCTCTTACTCACAGTTTCCAATTGGACTGGCTAGTCATCAAAACTTTTGTTGGGGGCTATTTGGTCCTCCGAATCATCTGGTCAGTTTTGCAAGTCCTTAAGATGGTGGGGATCTGGAATAGTGATCTGGCACTGCTACAAATCTTTTTTGAGATTGCAGGACTGATACATTAATTGAAGACCTTGCCAACATATTAGGGTTAAGACAAAACAGGGTACACCTAGTACAATATGTTTATAATTAATGTAAGGGAATGGAGAGAATGGTAGAGAGACATTTCTCGTGGAGTAACGAAATTCCTTTTTGCATTTGGCATAAGCTGTTTTGTTTGAACCGATGACTAAGATGTAAATGATTGGATCATTTTAAATATATGAAGTTTCATTTTTCGGAATTGGCATGTAAATGATTAAATCTTTGCAAATTTATGATGTTTCCTTTTTCTTCAAACTGTTGGGTTTAATCTATTTCTTTATATACTTTGAGTACTTTCATAAACTGATCTAAGAGGAAAGAAACAGTCTCTCTTAGAGTAATTTCATGCAGAGATTCTTGCTGGATATTGATACGTGCAAAAGCAATCGCCAATTTTATACCCTTTAAAGATGTCAAACGTTAGTATAGAGTAAGCAGGGATAGTTCAAGCCGGGGATTGAGGGTACAACATATAACAAACGAAATCAAAGAATCAAAGAATACAATTCACACGAAATTTACAAGAACACAAAGTTTACAAGTACAATCATGCATAAAATTTGAACAACAAAGAATTAAAGAACAACACATACATGTAGCACGAAATTTAGAGAGCAAACAACAATAGAGAGCAACGAATTCTAAGTATATATACACATATATTTCGAAACAAAGAGAGCAATACAAGTTAGAATGGGTTTTAGAAATCCTACTCCTACTTATATACATTTTACAAGTCATATTCACATTAGGAATCCACATACAACAAGGATTACTAGTCATACACTAATTAGGAATACAAATATTAGTAGGAAACAAATTCTAAACCAAGTCAAACAAGGAATCCATGTACAAAACTAATTCTAACTACTTTTCCTAAAAAACACCAAAAGAATCCCTAAAATTTAGCAATCCCTAAAAAAACACAAAACAAATTCCTAAAAACCACCAAACTAATTCCTAGAAAACACTAAGAGTATAATTCGGCAAAACTTAATTCCTAAGCTATTATTTACGAATTTAAAAAAATATTTTCAGATTATTAACTTGATATTTACTGTTTACATGCTACCTAAAAACCTAAAACCAATTTACACATATACACAAACAAGCAAACGTAAAGATGGGGGTTTTGAAGATCAAAATATAAATTTTTAGAAAACATAAAGATTGAAAACGTTTTATATACATAGGTGGGAAAAGAAGAACTTTTGGAAAACAATTCATCAAGAACAATTCAAGATCAATCCATTCATGCAATCTTTTTATCTTATTAGTTACCATGGAACGTTATCAACCAAGAAACAAAGATCAAAGCAACCAATGTCCCTTATTTTACTTTCCTTTACACAATTGATCAAGCAACGCACTCAAACAATATATTTCAAAAGCAAGTATCACACAATCAACGCAATTTGTAATCTCATGTTTTCGAATCGTTAAGAACGAGTGAAAGTTTAGTCACTAAACATGCAAATCCAAGTACTCAACGCAAGTCAATTCAAAGCATGCATAATCTGATTTCGACTTATGTCCTAAGCCTTTACTACTCAATTGAATTAGGGTTACAACGCATAAACCTAATTACTAGCTTCAATTACATGCAATCATTCTATGTTTCGAACCAAAGAACAAGAACACATAAAAGATTTCAATCAAACAAAATCAGATCATCATTCCATAAATTCGGCAACTAACAAGAATCAAACACACATAAACAAATCAAACATCGAAAAGAACATCAAAATTGAATCCAAAAATCAGATTACATACTCATGGTTTTGGTTTTACACAAAGAAAATCAAAAGCAGAAATTCTATCTAAAAGAACACTAAACCGTGAAGAAAACATATGGAAGGTGGTATGAACAACCCTTAGTCACGTCCCAAAGATCCAAAGCAGCTCCAAGGTGATGGCACAAGGTAGAATTCACGGCAAGGATGGAGGATGGCACGACTAGGAACTTGAAGTTGCGAAAACCTGAAAACTCAAGAGCACAAGTGAGAAATCGAAATTGTGTAGAAAAAGTGTAATCTTGAGACGTCAAATACACTAGGTATATATAGGGAGACGTCCCAAAGCCTCTCCCAATTCGTTTCTACTTGATTCTCCAAGTTCGTGTTGATTTAGGACTTTGTTGTTAGGATCACAATGTGTACTAGGCCAATAGTTATGCATGAGCCCATAAGTATTGAACCCATTTAGAGCAGCCCATTTTCAATTGTGGTCCTGATACACGTGTTGATCTACCGTAGTGTCAAGGACAATACCATCCATCTTATATTCTCTGTATTCCAGCCATTTTGAGGCATCAATGAAAAATCAGTCTTTATCTGCTTCTTAGTTTCTTTAGCTTTAATCTTAATTCCTTTCCTCTGCGATGTCGTTCCATGGCTACGATCCCGGGGATCGTAACAATTAAAAAGGAAAAGAAAAAAGAAAAAAAAAGAAATTAAAAAGGAAAAAGAAAAAAAGGAAAAAAATAAATTAAAAAGGAAAAAAAAGAAAAAAGAAAAAAGAAATAACTGAGGGGTATATTGGACATTTCACCCAAGGCGAATTCCTAATTTCCCGCGGAAAGGACCTATTAGACGGAAATTGAGACCTCAGTGACTTTTCAGATTAAATTGGAATGTCAGGGACTGAAACGATGAGAGAGGCATAGTACAGGGACTAAACATACTTTAACCCAAAAATTAATGACTATCAAAATGAAATACAAGAAACTCAAAGATAAGACATTTGTTTTTTCCATCATAATATCATTGTTTTTTCATATAGCCAACTTTTACCATAAACCAATTTTAGATTCATGCATTTGCAGATGTTTAAATGTAACCCAGATAAAACCATTGCAGTGGTCACAGGAGGTAATAGGGGGATTCGATTTCCACATGTGGAACATGAAACTGATGACGTATTTCACATCATCTATATATTCACATCATGTATAGACTGCATGCATTAATGTATCTCACTATGGGAGCATTCCACCAATTGTGTTAATTTATGAGTTTGCCATTTCCTTTGATTCAGATGTCTATATATTCTTTAGGGTTATTATCACAAATGGTACCTGAACTATACCTCAATCTTATCGATGGTACCTGAACTTCAATTTTGATCACAACCAGTACCCGAACTTTTCGATTTCATTTTAAATGGTACCTAGAGCCAACTCCGGTCAATATTCCGACTAAAAATGGCATGTGAGGCTATCATAGTGATGATTTTGATGATTTTAAGGGTTGCGATCATATATTAGTGATGATTTTTTGGAAATAGACTTGCCTTGAACTTGATTTTTTTTTTTTTTTTTTTTTTAGATTTGGCTTTTTTGGCCGGAATAGTGACCGAATGTGGCCTTAGGTACCATTTAAAATGAAGTCGAAAAGTTCGGGTACTGGTTGTGATCAAAATTGAAGTTCAGGTACCATCGATAAAATAGAGGATAAGTTCAGGTACCATTTGTGATAATAACCCTATTCTTTATCTGTGAAGTTCAATAATCCTACAAACACATAAGTAAAACAAACTTTTAGACATTAAATCATGTAGTAGCCTATTGGAATTCCATAACACTACAGGTAAAAATCATGCATGAACTATTTTATAACATTTTTCCTGCTTACAATATTTCATAGTGTATAATATGTTTGATAATACCTCTGTGTCATCACAGGCAAAACAATAGCTCACTTACATCTAGCAACCGAGATGTGCAACATAAAGTCGCTAAGGTCTTACAAGAAGAAAGTCGCAATCTACTTTTTCATCAGCTGGATGTGTTCGCACCAAGTTTGATTTAAACTTACTGATTGTAGTTGGAAATTCAGGTAACATACTTTAATCATGCAGCTAAACAATTCAAAAGGTATAGCTGACCTCAAAGGGTGTGTAAAGACAGCTACACCAGAATGAGCTTAAGATTCAATTAGGACATAACTTCAACCTGTGTTACGACCAATTGAATCTCAGGCTCATTGTGTTGTACTTGTCTTTACACTACCCTTTGAGGTCAAATACGCCTTACCAACTACACTTGCACGATTAGAGAATGCTACCCGAATTTCTCCATCACAATCAATAACTTCAAATCAAACCAGATCTACAATTGCTATGTAATGTTATAAGATCAGTAGTATTGTTGTCTATAGAAGCAATTATTCTTCAGTTATCCCAATAATATGTAATAATTTCTTTCTGCCATTGCGTACTTCTAATTCATTGATAATAGTAAGTTCTGCGGCAAAGCGCGGGTAAATTTTCTAGTTTGTACCTAAATGTGTGTATAGGTAGAGGGTCCTCCCTTCTAATCAGTTTTTTTTTTTGGCCATTTAAAGGATTCCTTGTAGCATTCATTTTTTTATCACATTTCGGTATCTCGACCCTTCAGTTTTTAGGACTCCGTGAATAGATTACTTCTACAAATTTTCAGTCAAATTGATAACCGTTAAGGTATCGGACTAGATTAAATCAATGGACAAACCAAATCTATCCAACTTAAACCGTACATGTTTATTATTGTAAATCATAATTATGAATGTCTTAACGATTATCAATTTGGTTAAAAATTTGCATAAGTGATTTACTCATATAGAGCTAAAAATTGAACGGTCAAAATGCCGATATATGATCAAAAAATTGGTCTAATAAGCAATCTCTTAACATTGCAGAAAAATGGATCACTCAATAGAATGACCCTGGTATGTGTGTGTATATATTAATCAATAAAGCGTCAAAATTACATAATTGGATTGACACCATCTCAATAAACCTTACAATTTTTAACTAATCAAGACATTGAATTGGTTGTCCACATGAGTGAAGATTAAGCCGGTTGAAGTGCGATGGTCTTGATTTGTTAACTGTTCACAGTTGCTAAACAAACCTTCGGATTAGTAGGAAGACCCCATCCCCAAATAAGTGTAGTAAATGACACATAAATTTACCTATAGGAAACTTATAATTAATCATCAAACCTTACAACCCCTCAGGTTAGTAGGGGGCATCGACCCGTGTCATCCTCACATTACAACTTCATCAACTTTGCCATTCCAGACCTCGTAATAATTTTCAATGCAATCTAAGAATTGAGATCCGATATGACATACATAGAGCTTCAACAAAGCGGATACTTTTATTGCATATTACTCAGTCATATTTAGAAGAACTGCAACCTCCTTCATATTCTGACATACATCTAAACAATAAGCAAAGTTTTTGAACATCAAGAGCTTACGGTATACAGGGAGGGAAAAAAAACGACATTTCCACATAAAATCGTCACCATCTCTCTAGGATTGATGCAGAAGTAGATTGAGCAATGCCCGTGTGGTTTCTTTATTTATGTTCCTTCGATCTACTCCGGGGTCTACTTATACCTTGAGGCAGAACTCTGGCATCAAGAACAGTCAGCTTGGAGAGAACAAAACTACATTATCTCAACCACTGCCCGACCAACAATTTTTCCCTGGTTGAGATCCTGGAATGCAGTGTCAGACTCCTCGAATTTGTATCTTCTTGAAACAGCACTAGTGAGATCAAATATACCACTTTCTGCTAGTCTGACTATCTTTGGAAGATCCTGCCTTGCCCTTCCTCCGTATGATCCAATGATTTTTATCTGCTCCACAGGATCATTATCACAGGAGTAAGGTGTTAGTAATTCTCGACAACTTGAGCTTGGTTTAGCTCTTCTTAAAAGGATAGAAAACAAGCATGGAAGCAGATCTGGATTCAAGTCCATCGGAATTTGAATCCAATGTTGCAGTGTTTTAGATGCAAGGTAATAAATCTTTTACAATCAAAGGAACAATTATAATATCCATGTAGCAAGGATATGATACAGCTCTCGAATCACTTTTACTGTATATACATAGCTGCCAATCTGCCATTGCCAATGACTTGCACGTGTTTGGCAACTATTCTTGTTTTGATAAGATGCCAACAAGGACCAGCTAATGTCTAAATCTTTAATTGAACATAGATGACAGTAATTGATCAGAGGTAACAAATAACAAGAAGGAAAAAAAAAGGTTTGATCCAAAGCAAAGTAAGAGCAGAGAGCAAACATAATGACACAATGCCCTACATATTGCTGGAATCATAACAGAAGAGGAGGAGGACGGTTAATATCATGCTGATATGGTATCATAAACGTCATACCATGTTGCAACTAATGAGAATCAATTTTCACCAAGATAGATGATTGATCATACTCACCTTTCTACGAACAAGACGGTTAATATCTACTTCCCCAATTGCACCGGCTGCTGTAAGCCCGATGAAGACAGCTTTTCCTCCATCTCTCACACTTTGCGTGCATTGCAAAAAGGTCTGTGGTTTTCCCAGGGCTTCCACAGCAACGTCCACACCTTTCCCACCAGTTATTTCCTGTCCGCAACAAGTGAAAAATAATAAGAAAAATAGCAAATGAACAACATAAGAAAACAATGTTTGTGTTTGTATGCATATCTACCTATTTGCTGTGATAGAAGTTAGAGTAAAGAAAAGGTTTTGCCCCAATCTTAAAAATTAGCTTCATCTCTTTATTCTCAGAAACACTATAGGTAGCAATGTTGTTTAGAAGAAGAAATATCTTTCTTTACAAATCCATGTGCTTCCTGCATCTTCACTTGGAAGTGTTCTTGAGGAAGAACCTGCTGGTGCTTCTCCAGGAAGGACCACAAGTGGTTCTATAGCCCTAAAAGCACCTTTGAACTTTAGTGCTAAACGCTATGTAAATCACTTTATAATTTTAATTCTATACCTATTGAGAAGAAGAAAAATCAACCAGGATATGCTCTTATTGTTTACCAGTCAATGATTTAGCAGATCACAGTTCATAGAAGCCAATTTTCGATGCAATTATGCATAAAATATTAGGATATCCATTTTTTCCTACCACAGCTACCACAGCCACAGGTAATAGTGAATGATTTAGCAGATCACAGTTCTTTTATTTTATTTTATTTCATCTTATTTTAAAGGAAACATTTTTTTATTAACAAAACAAAAGGCATAATAGAAAGAAGCGGACAAGAAGTCCAAAGAAAACACAAAGGAAGACGGTTAGAGCATTAGAATAGACAGCTCAACTGACTTTAGAATAACAAGCAGGTCACAGTTCATAGAATCAATGTACTATAGATAGTAGGATATCCTCTTTTCCTACCACAGCCACAGGTAATACTAAATGCCTGAAGATATTAGAAGAGGAAACACGAAATCAAACCTTTTTACAAACTAAATAAATTGTCCATATTGGAATTAGCACAAAATCACATTGAGCTAGTATATTAAATTCAGGTACTGGGTCATACCAATATTTTTTCAACAGCATCTTCTTTAGCCGCATTTATAACATGAGTAGCACCAAATATCTTAGCTTTCTGCAGTTTATCGTCTTGAATATCAACTGCAATAATATCGGAGGCACCAAATGCTCTGGCTATCTGCAGACAGCTGTAGGAAGTGACATTGTATTTAATGAGCAGAAGTAAAAGCACTACCAAAAGTTAAAACCCACCCAAACTATGCCTGGATGTTGAGTACAAAATTGTACAAGTTTACCTGGATCCAACACCCCCAGTTCCAATAATAGCAACTGAATCCCCAGGACGAACCTCAGCCGCATGTGCCATAGCACCATAAGCAGTAAATACTGCACATCCTAAAATGGCAGACTCTGTATATGGCAATGACTTCGGTAAAATAGCCAATCCATTTGCTGGTACAACACAGTACTCAGCAAGGCCTCCCATACTATACATGTATACAGGTTTTCCTGCAACACAGAACAGCTTTTAGTAGTCAAACAATAATATGCATCCTTCCACAGTATCTAAACCAACCTTACCAGTGATGAAAAGTGAAAACTCATCCAAGGAGGAAGAGAGTAGAAACAGATTACATGTGACATAAAAAGATGGCAATCAAGATCAGACATGATTTTACCTGAAAGAACCTTAGTGGACTCTTTTCATTCAACTTGTTCTTTCTTTTGCCTGGTGACTAACGGCTACATTCTTTCAATTATTCAACCATTAAGTGCACAAATAAACAATCACTTCTCTACTTTTTCATCACACCAAAGAAAACTTGTATTACATTAGTTACATACAGGAAACAAAATTGACCAGATACACGGAGTGTCTACTGGCCAGGTTTTGAATTAGAATGGATAACAGGATGGAAATAAAATTCCGGTTTTAGTTGTGGAAAGGCCAGAAGATACTTTGTATACATATTCATCAAAGTCTTTGAGTACTCCGGCACTCAATCAATACTAATTCGATTGAATGAGTAATTGGCTTTTACTCATATACTTCTTTTCTTTTTCCATTAAACTCTAGTCAAGAACATAACATTATAGGGCATCCTCCGATTGTTTCATAGAGACATTTCTTTCTGTTCTCTTTTTAAAAAAAAAAGGATCTTACAACAGAAGTTAATAGTAGTTGGAACTTGAAACTATGCTTATTTCACCTACTTTACTATTAGAATCCTAATATAATGCTCCCATTGTTCCCAGTAAAATAACCAAAGTAGATTGAATTACAGGTCCCACTCAAGATTGAATACTACTATGAATCGTGTCCAATTCACTTTCTGCTACATGCTGATTCAGTTTATTATGACTCAGACGGAGTCAAAAATGAATTTACAAAACAAAAGAGTGACTATAATTACATATACATTTTATATGAGAAACATGAATTTAATTAAAAAAGAAACATACACATGTCAATAAGTAGTCTGCAGCTGCCGCAGAACAAGCCAGAACATACACCAAAAAGAACAAGTATACGTCAAATGGTATGAGCAGTTTTACAAAATAATTAAAAAATAAAAATAAAACAGATTTAAGATGGCTATTAATATGAAATCAAGAAAGATGCAATCATTATAGGATAGAAAATAAATATTGGAAGGTTAAATACCAGAAACAAAATGCTTGCTGAACAGAAGGACTATAAATGCAGTGCAGGCATCAGGCATGGGAAAAAAAAAGAAAAACAAAACGAAATAAAAAATAAAAAAAATAATAGAGAGAGAGAGAGAGAGAGCACGCTTACCACTGCTGCGGAGGAATAACCGAGTTTCACCATCATAAAGGGTTCCTTTGGCACGGTTGTAGGCAAAGAAATCCTCACATAAATCGTCGTGGCCCTTTTCTCAATTCAGTCACCAAAAAATTAAATTAAGTGATACAAAGTTTCTCCAAAAAGAAAATGGTAATTGCCACATTCCTAAGCAGTCATTAAACATTACCAAAAATCAATCAATAACTGATTAAAGACAAAGAACCAAAGTTGATCGCTAAGTAATGTTACCTTTGAACAGAAGAAACAGGTACCACAAGGCATGATAAAAGCTCCAACAACATTAGATCCAATCGGTAATCTGAAACAAATTATTTTCGTTAGAACTAAAGATCAGGTAATCTGAAACATTGAGAAGATGTTTGCCTATACAAGATACTAAGGTGAAAGAGCTAAATGCAAGTTGTTACGAGAGACCTCAGGTCATCTGCACATGCAGGTTTATAACCATTCACCACAATCAATAAGTCACTTTTGGCCAGAAGTAGACAGGCTCTAATAACTTTCCAGTGGGGCATTAGTCCATCAGTACATGCGAAACTATTTTTTCTTAAGCTTCATCTCCATCATTTTTCTAAGATAACATGAAACCAAGATTCTTCCAATGACATCTTTGGAGCGGCACTAGTATACAACAGCTCTCTCCATAAGACCTAATAATATGCGATCATCTCTTCACCTCAAACTTTCTCCGGTAGACAAATTCGAGACAGGATATCCACTTCAACTCCCAAAAAGACCTCGACCAAGTACCAACCAGTCACTTGACAATTTTCTTATACAAATAACTGTCAAATTTTCAAAATATTTAAACCGATGGACTCTTATTGACGTACAACCATAAATATGAATGACATCAAAATCCATAGAAGATTACTGAAAATACAATGGTGCACCTTACCTTTGTGTGATCTTTTTGTCTGTAGCGGGTCCATGTTCGACAACCTCACCAGTAATCTCGTGCCCCACGACACAAGGGCTAGCAAATGGAAGCTCACCCTTCAAAACATGGAGATCAGAATGGCAGACTCCACAGGCTACAGCCAACAAAAGACAATCAAAATGACAACACCCAGAGCGATGATTGGAATTTGATAAAGAGAAAAAGTGATTGTTGTACCCTTGGTTTTGATGAGAATTTCACCGGATTTGGGGCGAGGGATGTGGAATTCTTCAATGGAGAGAGGTTTGTTTGGTTCCCAGAAGACGGCTGCTCTCATGTAAGAAGGCAGCCCAACAGGTAATGACGAGCTGCTGCTCCTCCTCCTCTTCTGATGATTCCCATGGAGGCTTTGATCAACCAACTCAAACGACGTCGTACTAGTGGTGGCGGTGGTGGTGGTACTCAACCAAGCATAAGAAGATGAAGATGAGGTTGGCTTGGAGGAAAGTCTTCTGGCGATGGCACTGCGGATCATCATCATCGTCGTCAGAGGGAGAGAGAGAGAGAGAGTCAGAGAGGGAGTGAGTTTGGGTCAAACCAAACAAAACCTTTAAAATGGATGTAGTCACACGCACACGGTGACGTGGAGTTTCATTATAATACTATATATAACGGTCGGGTTCTTCTTTCTTTCTTTTTTTAATTTTCTAATCTTCATCCAATCTAATCAAGATTAGATCTAATCTTGATTAGCAGCCATATTTGTTAATTCGCTTTGGGGTTTAGGGTGATTGATGTCCAGCAGTGAGGAAAGAGAGAAGAGAAACAAATAATGAAAGAGAGAGAGAGAGAGTGAGCGAGGATCTGAGGGAGGAGGTATCGCCTTTGAAGGAACATAATAGAAAAAAAAAAATTATTAAAATTTTTGGAGGTCTAAACAACAAGGGAAATTTTCAAGAACAGCACATGAAGTAACGTCCGTTCTAACTTTTCGTGAATCAACTTTTGTTAAAATCAAAACGGTACATCAAGTTCAAATTTCTACCCAATTTGGATACATGCCATTACGAGTTCCGTTAATGAGTGTGCTTTCCATCATATTTGCAAGGGCAAATCAGTCACACCCTACTTTCCCTCCGTTTGACCAAACAGAGAGCGCCACATCATCACATTTCCCTCCAATTCACTAACCTCCTAAACAGTAAACCTAAAGTGGAGATTTCCCTCCAAAAAACCAATGTTCAGCAACAACTATTGACCTAAACTTCAATAGCAGGACTATGAATAGTAGGAAAACTACCATATTGTAACCAAATGGGAAAAAAGCAAGACCCAAACTTGTAATCAAACCAAAAATCAAAGTAACCAACTGGGAAAAAGGCAAGACCTAAATTGGTAATCAAACCACAAACCAAATATGGGAATCCAAATATCTTCCATTCAACTGGAATTTGACATATTGTTCCAAATAAAACAAAACAAAAACAATCGGTTACACAAAAGCATGGCATTTGCCGAATTTCAAAATCAAAAAACATACAACAAATGCCACCATAACAGACAGATTATAATCATTATATAGTCAAAAATACCAGTTTCAGTCAATTAACATCTATTCAGCATAGTAGGCTTTCATGGCTTCCATAGTCTCCTCTGCACTTGGTTCTTTGGAACTTGAACAGTTTGACTGGATCTATCAGATGCTACAGCAAGCCTGGGTGATTTTCTTGGCTTCATCCTCCTTGCTTTCATCTTGTATCTCTTGCCCAAGCTTTTTGGTGCAACCGAAGTTTCCTGTTATTTGGATAAATACAAGAATTACATACACCAACAACAATATCACAATTGTATAATCTAAATTCATATTGGACAAGAAAGAAAACTACCTAAGAACTTTCTTGCAGCACATTGGTCTGTTCAGATGGCATAGAACTGTCATTGTCAGCTCCAGATTCTTCATTCATAGAGACGTGGACATTGAGGTTGACATTCACATTCACATTCACATTGCCATTCCCATGGTTGCTATGATTGTGTATGTTTGGGACAGATGATGCCTGAGAGAAGACTTGGTCTGCAACTTGAGCGTTTGGTAGAGATGATGCCTGAGAGAACACTTGGTCTGCAAGTTGAGGGTTTGATTCTTGGGTGGGCTGTGGTGCTTCAGTTGGACTCTGTTCTTAATGCATGTTGGTCTCTGGCACAGGTTGTTGAGCATTTGGTTCTTCTTCTTGAATAGCTTCACCTTCATTGGGAACCAGCAAAACCAAATAGCATAATTATGAAGCAGTTGACCCAATAATGAATTACCTGAAACACAGAAGCATCCAAGTATACAAAATCCCTACTCACTCAGCTTAAGCAATTATACCTGGTTCCTTTTGTGACAAGTTCTTTTATTGTGACCTTTCTTGTTACATGTCCCACATATGACTTGAGAATAATAGCTCCTTGGCAGCTTTTCAATTTCAGGAGGTGGAGGTGCTTCACCTTCAGTTTAAAGCATATACATTGGTCAGTATTTATTAAAAATAAACTGATACACACAAGTGGATATAAATGTAGCCTAGAACCTGGTTCCTTTGTTCTCTTTGTCCTAGACCTCCCTGGTTGCCTCCTATACAGTGGAGGTGCAATCTTTCTCTCTTTGTGTTCCCATTCTGCAACACCAGCAATTAGATTGATCATCACATCATAAGCTTCCATATACTTCTTCTGTGTATACCATTCAATCACAAAATCATCTAGGGACCATCCTTTGGAGTAGATTGCAGAAATAACATGGCCACAAAGGATTCCACAAAGATCCCACCTTCCACATGTGCATGACTTTGTGTCCAACTACAACAGAGTGCTAAGCAATGACTCTAGACTCACAAACAACACCTCTCCCATGTAATTCAAATCTAAAATTGCTAGACTCAAGAGGTCTGTAGTCATTGGCCCATGATGCATTCTTCTTCAAAAGTTTCTCAATTCTTGGTCCTATCTTGCACCTCCATCTTGCAGCAGAATTCCTCCTATTAGCTAATCTCACCATGCAGGCAACCCTTATATCCTCCAAACAGGGTAGGATAGGCTTCTTCCTTGCATCAAGGATGGACTTGTTGAAAGACTCAAAGTGGTTATTGAGCAGAATGTCACATTGAAACTTTTCAGCAAAGTGAGATTTTGACCAATGCTTGGTAGGCCTGTCAACAGACCACTGCCAAGTAGTGAATGATGCCTTCTGCATATCTTCCATTGCCTTTGTGTACTGGGTCATAGTTGTTTCTCTAGCCACTGCCCAAAGCCTTTGCTTCAAGTTCAAGCCTGTATGACAATCACCTTTAATATTATTGTGCAGATGCCTGACACAATGTCTGTGCTCTGCATCAGGGAAAAGGTCCTTAATGGCCTACTCTAAGCCCTTTTGCTTGTCACTGATAAAGGCATAGTGGCTGGAATGGTGGATCATTAAGTCTTCTTTCAGGAAAAAGAGAAACAAGGTCCATAAATCCCTTCTCTCTTGCTCCACAATGGCCCAAGCAATGGGGTAGATGTCATTGTTGCCATCTATGCCTACAGCTGATCATATAATATATATTGGTCAGTAAGCATAAATACAAATTAATTTGCAGATAAAAATTTAGAGAATCAAACAATTCAGCATAGTACCTGACAGTAATTGTCCCTTATAAACAGCGTTCAAATGACACTCATCTAATCCAATGATGGGTCTGCATCCTGCCATTCATCCTTCTTTTAACGAAGCTAAGCATATATAGATTCTCTTGAATCTAGCCACTTCCCTTTCAAGCTCAGTTTGAATCCATACACTAGTCCCTGGGTTTATTCTATTAAGCTCATGAGCATAAGACTCTAGATTGTTGTACTGATCCTCAACGGTGCCCTGTGCTAGCTTGACTGCCCTTGCTTTAGCTCTATATGCAAGTTGATATCCTATTTCCATCCCAAAGTCTATGTTTACAGCACTCTGGACTCCCTCCCTAGACCATTTTGAGTCAGAAAGGAAAATTTCCTTGTACTCTTTAGCCAAAAATAGGGCATGACAATGATACACTCTCTTTGCAAATGAACTACATGTATGTTGAGGTCTGAAGGTCCTAATTTGCAGAGTTGGGTTATCAGTAGATGGACTACTTGCGTACATCTAAAATGGATAAGCTGGAGAAGTCTTGCATCTAACCAGTATCTGATGCTTTGTGTTTCGAGGAAACCTAAGTTCCTTCTTGGTCAGCACATCATGCTTCCTGACTGCATGCCTAAACACTTGACAGTTGGGAAACACCATTCCTAGACTAAATTTAGGGTTCTTCATGTCTGTCTTCTCATTGAACTCTATCCAGTTCGAGATCTCTTCTTATGCTTCACCTTAGACATGCCTACATCTTGACCATCACTATCAGATTCCTGAACACTCTGTAAATCATCTAAATCTACATCATCAGCATCACTTATGTAGCCCTCAAAGCCCATTTCATTGAACTCTGGCACAGATTGAGGGTTACCATCAACATGAGCATTAAATGCTGCTTCATCATCTTCTTCATCAAATTTGTGGTCACTGTCAAATATGGCATCATAGTCTACATCTTCTAAGTCATCACTGTCATCACTAGACTCACTCTAATGAACAGGTGGAGAAGGCCTTGAACACTCACCTCCACTTCTTAAATCATAAGGTCTTTGCTTCCTAGGTCTCCCTTTCTTTCTCTTTGGTTCTTCCAGCATTTTTTCTTTCCCCTTGCCCTTATCCCTTGTTGCATTTGAAGCTTCAGCAGAAGCTTATGTAACTTGACTACCATCAGGCTCTCTAATTCAAATTCCAGCAAAGGACCTAGTCCTTGGCCCAGCAGAGGACCTTGTCCTTGGCCCATTAAAGTTAGCAGTGCTTGGCCCAGCCCTATCACTGGTTACAGGCCCACCCTTGTCACTAAAGATCTCTTCCATCAACTCTTCATTACTGAAAAAACTGTCCATATCCACACTCGCTGTAAATCTAGGCATCTGTTGTGTCCCAAGTGCAGGGTTAGTAGTAGGATTGGGTTCTTCATCAAGCACAGGATTGGGTTCTTTATTAGGCACAAGATTGGATTCTTCATCCTCAGTAAGAGGCAAATCCTCAATATAGTGCCCAAAAAAAAAAGCTCAAATGATCAACCTCATCATCATAGCTGTCCAATTCCCACTCACTGAACTGTCTCCTTCCAGCTAAGCAAACTATGTATATATTTAAAACCCTGTTATTTGCTAGAATAAACTGGATCATGTCCATGGCGTCAACATCACTGGTGCTTGGCAAGTGCCCAATCCCTAGCTTAGAACCTGGGATTCTAAACTAGCTAGTAGCCAATTGGGCCTCCAGTGTAACCTAAATCATTGGCCCAATAATTAAACCCAATAACATAGACCTTGTCTGGGTCAACACCATCCACAAAAATGACTGGAACCCCCCCCCCCCTCGGGTACACCCTATCCATCCCTC